>NW_026617082.1:0-19438 GCF_000801105.2 Raphanus sativus | reverse complement strand
AAGACAGAAATTTTGAATTTTTCTATATATATTATTAGTTAGTAATAGGAAATTGTAAAAATGTATATCAAGTAAAAGTTTATTAAGTTATTATTAATTTAAAGTTATCAAAGATTGCTAATCACAAAAATAAAACATTACAATCAATTAAATAATTTAGTATCTGTGAAAAGCTGAAAATATCTATTAATATAAACTATATGATCATTTTATGAAAGACATCACGAGACATTTTTTCAAATTTTTCGACATAGCCAGTTCATTTCATTCGCTACTAATTACATTTATTACGTTTAGTTTGTTCTAATTAATCACCTAAATATGTCTGTTGCACCCAAGAAAATCACATATGCCTTTCAAAGATCAGATTTTTAATAGTTCGATATATATGAATACTAAATCACTTTTTGAGTTTTTGTAGTGAAATGTTTAATTATCGATGAAAAGGCCACATCTTCCGGAGAAAAGCTTACAGACATGCAAGACTTTTAGTTATTGTTTTAGATCTTTTTGGAAATAAATCACAACAAAAGCAATTAAAGTCACACCTAAACTATTTACAACTTAAATTCTAAAGTTTTTGGTAAGAAAAAGTTCTAAATAAAAAGTTAAAGATACGGCACCGACCAGTCAAGCCATTAGTTTTTCTAAAATGATAAGTGTGCTTTTAAATGGAGAGCACATTTATGAATATTAGCAAAACTGAATAGAAAAAAAATGCTTTTGAAATAGTTTTCCAACAATAAAAATAGGGGATGCATTACTATTGGTTATTACGATGACTGTGGGCTGTTAATTTGTTTAAAGGGAGCTTTTCTAAGAGATTTTTAAGGTCAAGGGTCATCGTTAGGATGTGGGCTTGCTTCCTACAATCTAGTTGCCTTCTGGCCCTACCTTTTTCTTTTGATAACTACATCTGGACCTGGGCACGGATTGGATATCCGAATTTTTGAAGGTATTTGTGATTTGCTTCGAATGTTACAGATATCTAATTTTTCGATTTGCTTTGCTTCGAAAAAAATATGGATATTCGGAAAAAAACGGATATCCGGAAAATTAACAGATATTTGCAGATACTTATGAATATCTCATTTGTTTTGATTAATACGAAAATCTTAAAAATTTGATTCAAATTTGTTTGTAAAATATTTTTTTATTATATAAAAGATAAAAATTAAAAGAAGTAGTGAATCTACATATTTTATAAATTTTAAAACTTAGTTAACAATTAAGAAAAAATATAATTGTTATAAATGTTTCTCTTTTTTTTATGTAATATTTTTATATAAGTAATAATGTGAATAGAATCTATTAAATCATATGTTAGAATAGTAATTATATAATTTTATACATTTAAAACTTTAAATACAATCAAAATATACATGTATTTATGACAGATCGGATCGGATATTCGCTTCCCAAAATTTTAATATTTGTGATTTGCTTTAATTTAACGGATATTGAATTCTATTATTTGCTTTCCTTCGAAAGCTTGCGGATATCCGGAATTTTCGGATCGAATAGTAACGGATAACGAATCGAATGAAATTTAACGGAATAAAATGCCCAGCCCTACCTTTTTTTTTCATTTGTTAATCCTCACGATATCTACTAATTGACAGATATGTAAATATACAGAAATAAGGTCTTGAAAACATATAAAAGAGATCAATATAGATTTTTCAAAACTTTTATATTCCTGAGTTGGAGTTTTAGTAGTGTACGTGTTTGATGCCAAAAAAAAAAGTGTATGTGTTTTTTCGTTCTAGAAAAATATAGTGAATACATGGACGAAGGTAACATTCAAATAATTGTAGTTTGTCGATATGATGATAGGTTATTGAAAAAGACAAGCGAAATCAAATGGCTTTACAGGGAGGTTCGTCTTTTAATTTGTACACTAGTTAACTAATAACAAAGAAATATATAGCAAAACTATATAACAAGAGTTGAAACAATAATCGAGAAGAACAACCTGAAATAATCATTAACTATTGAAAATTGAACGTAAAACTAAAATTCATTGGACGCACACTTATTTTAAATTAATAAATGAAAACAAAATGGAAAACTATAATAAGAGTTGAATTTAGTAATCAAGAAAACAAAAAAGGTGTACAAAAAGACACATGTGTTTTTCCTCGTGCATCTTGTTTTAGACAACAATACTCATATATATATGACTCAGTCTCCTCTAGCTCTCTCACTCTCCAACTTTCATATTGGTAGCTATTAAATATTTTTTTGTAAAAAGTACATGCTCTGTTCTCTTGATCTTGATTCTTGATTTAGATAATCTTGAAATCTGTTTGATCATGATGTCGGAATCTATGAGCATATCAGTAAACGGACAATCTCAAGTACCTCCTGGGTTTAGGTTTCACCCGACCGAGGAAGAGCTGCTGCAGTATTATCTCCGGAAGAAAGTAAATAGCATCAAGATCGACCTCGACGTTATTCGCGACGTTGATCTTAACAAGCTCGAGCCTTGGATATTCAAGGTTTATTTCCATAAATAACAATTATTTTTTTTGTATAAGATGAATCAATTTTTTTATGGGTTAGTTTTCTCCTTTTCAGTTTTCACAATCTCTCTTAGTTCAGTTTTGAATAGTTTACTTTTATATAAATGTTATCTTGTATATTGAATTTTAGCTATATGACGTTCTCGTGTATCCTTTTACGAGAATATGACTAGGGTGCAGAGATTCTACACTTAGTCGTTGTTGCTGCTTGTTTATATTAAGGGTTAGTTATTTACTAAAAAGCTACAAGATAGGCTTGGTTGGTTAACTATATAATTTATGTTAAACTTATTCTGATTGTTTTTGTCCGTTATGCAGAGATGTGTAAAATAGGAACAACGCCTCAAAACGACTGGTATTTCTTTAGCCACAAGGACAAAAAATATCCGACAGGGACGAGAACTAACCGAGCTACGACGGTCGGATTTTGGAAAGCAACGGGCCGCGACAAGATCATATATAGTAATGGCCGTAGGATTGGGATGAGAAAGACTCTTGTTTTCTACAAAGGTCGAGCTCCTCATGGCCAAAAATCTGACTGGATCATGCATGAGTACAGACTCGAAGACAACGTTATTTCCCCTGATGATCTCACCGTTCATGAGGTATGTATCAATTTCATAACATTTATACGAGTTATATATATGATATATCTGATTCAACCATCTCTTGAATATGTGAGACTGTTAAATCTCATTGTATATCACAGTTTTCGTCTTTTTATTTTGATTATCAGCCACTGACCCTTATAGAAGTTTTTTTTTATAAAAGTATTACTAGTTAGTTACATGCACTAATATTTTCGTCAAGAAGTATATTTATGTTTAAATGTTTTTTTTTTCTTTTGAAAACTTGCCATATATGTTTAAATGTTTACATTATAATTGCAAAGATATATAGACACGAAATATTTCATATGGAAATTACAAAATACTATTTAATACAGTTAGTCAAGAAAAAAGTTTAGAAAGCAGAACTAACACGAATTGCAAGTAAAGCGAGACCTAATGGCTAAAGGGAATAAGCAAGATCTCTTTGAAAACGAGATTTAAATTCCTAGAACTTATGGGGCGATCTTGAATTTCACTAACATAAATTTATCTTATTTTGAATATTTAAGGTGGTGATTATTATTGAGGAGGCATCACAAGACGAAGGATGGGTGGTGTGTCGTATTTTCAAGAAGAAGAATCTTCACAAAACCCTAAACAGTCCCATCGGAGAAGCTTCCCTGAGTGGCGGCGGAGGCATGGCGAGGACGTCGTCTTCATCTCAGTTCTTAAACGATGATAGTCTCGAGCAATTCCTAGAACTTATGGGGCGATCTTGTAAAGAAGAGCTAAATCTAGACCCTTTCATGAAACTCCCAAACCTCGAGAGCCCTAACAGTCAAACATTCAACAACAACTGCCATGTCAGCTCTCCCGACACAAATCATGTTGTCCAGGTCAGCAACGTGGTCGACACTAGCTTCGTTACTAGCTGGTCTGCTTTAGACCGCCTTGTAGCCTCACAGCTTAACGGACCCATATCGTACTCAATCGCAGCCGCCGATGAGAGCCAGGCAGATCAAGATCACCTCGCCTTACCTTCCCTCCGATCTCCATACCCTAACCTAAACCGGCCCGGTTCGTATCACGATGATTTATCGCAGGAACATCCAGCGGATATGGAGCTATGGAACACGACAGCGTCATCTCTATCATCATCTTCTGACCCATTTTGCCACGTGTCGAACGGTAGTGGATAAGGAAAATGGAGGGAAAGAGAGAGACACACACACATTAAGACATTTCACATTTGTGTAGAAAGATATAATCATACCATATAGTTGTTGAGACATAAAAAAGGAAGTCAGATTTGTGATAATTACAGTGGTTATGTGAAATATTGTAACATAGATGATATAAAACTAAATAACTTTAAAAGAGGGGAATAAAGATCTCGAAAGGAGAGATTTCGTTATAGATGGGGTTAGGCATTATGTATGAATATCATTAATCAAAATGTCATCAATCTGTTAATTTAATCTTCTAGAATCTAGAAGCAAAACCATTAAATAAAACTTTTTTTTTTGATGATCAAAAAGAACGGAAATATTCAATGGTTTTGCTTCTAGAAGATTGCAAAAGGAAAATATTTTTTTCAGGAACTTTTTTTTCTGAACAACTATTTTTTTCCAGGAACTATTATTTGGAAAGTAACCGAAAGGATACTAAGGGTGGACACTTTATCCGATATCGGAAGTGACACCTGAACCCGACCCAAAAAACCCGAACCGAATTTTGAACCGAAGTAACAAAATACCCGAACGGATATTAAGTTAGGAGAGATTGGATATCCGAACCCGAACAGATAATACCCGAACACGAATGGATATCCGAAGATAACCGAACATATGTATACTTACCCTTATTTTTCTAGTTTACATCTCTCATTTTATTTAAAATATTTATATTGGTGTTACACATACTTTAAGATTATATAGTATATATATAATTATGAAGAAAATAATTTGATATTCATTTAAAATGCATGTCAAACTTTTTGTTTCTTGTATTAACAAAAGTTACATCCAAAATTTAAAAACAATAGCCAAATTAATATTTTTATTTTTTGAAATGTTATCTCCAAATCTATTAATCATTCAATCTATAAAAAATAGAAAAATCAGTTAAGTGAAATCTATAATTTTAAATACAAGAAATTTAAAAAATTGAAAATTTTATTTTTATTTCTTCTAAAATCTAAATATCCGAACCCGATCCGAAATTACCGAACCAGAACTAAAAATACCCAACCCAACCCGAAGTACAGAAATACCCTAACGGGTTCAATATCCCTATACCGAAATACCCGAAAATCCGAAATACCCGATCCGAACCCGAACGGGTACCCGAACGCCCACCCCTAAAGGATACTATACAGTTTGTAGAGTCTTCCAACGATAATTAATACTCTATTCGTTTCTTAATAAACGTTATTTTGACATTTTCACACATATTAAGAAATTGATGGAAATATATGTAAGTTTTTATTAATTACACATTTATGACTACTAGTATTTGAAATAAATAAAATTATTTATAAAATCAATTCTGTGTTTGCAAATAATCTTCAGTCGAAAGTAAGTATAATTTACATTGTAATTGTAAAGTGACACTTTTTATATAACAATAAAAAATATTAGAATGATACTTATTATAAAATAGAGTGAATAAGGAAAAAATAAATAATTTTTATCTTCGCAAAAAGGAATGATATGTATATGCATTTCTTATGTTGGCAAAGAAAATAATACTCTTTCCGTTTCAAACTATTTATCATTGTAGGGTATAATTTTTGTTTCAAAATAAATATCGTTTTCGATACTCAATGCAAAATTTATTGATAACATTTTCTATTTAATTTTTCTATTGGTTGAAATATGGTTATGTGTATTGGTAATGATATTTTTATTTTGAAAATACGTAAAACTAAAATATTTTCTTAATCTTTGTGGATAAACCTAGAACAACAACTAATATGAAATAGAGAGAGTATATATATATGATCTCGTATTAAGTACTGTCAGTCGATTCTATGTTCGATTTTAAGAGATTACGATGTTTGAATTAAAGAGATTACGACTGAGTATCATTAATTAATGACAACATACAGTAATATGTTTTTTTGTTCTTACTCAAGAAGGTTAAAACACACACACACACGTACAGTACAATTGTTTTGAATTCTAAATCAATCATTATCCATTAATCGATAAAACATAGTACCTAGTGGTGTGGTACTGAATCAGTGCCGGGTCTGGACAGATACCTGTGATGCATTTGCACGGGGCCTACATTTTTGTGGTACCCACAATATAAAAAAAAATCCTTTTAAAATAATTTGTTTTGCATATCTAATTAAACATAAAAATTATAAATACACAAAACTAAACAAAAACTTCATATAAATAAGCTACTTAAACTATGTAATATGTAAATATCTTTTAAAAAATGTTTCAGTTAGTTATTTGTTATATAAATGTATAATAAATATTGTTTTTCATAAATTGTTTAGTATATTTTATTGATATTAAAATTATTATTTTCAGTTTTGTATAGGGCCAATGAAAACTCAGGACCTGGTATTGACTGAAGATAAGGTAACCTATTATTATTCGTCTTCACTATAACAATGTATCGATTATACACATGTGCACCCAAATTATTTAGCTAAGAAAATATAATACCTAGAAAACGATTAAGAAAACTGATTAAAAATTGTTTTGGTTCATTCAAAACCATATTTGTCGAGAAAGTGAAAAGATAATCAAAACTATAACGATGCTTTGTTTTTTTTTCGGCGTACTCAGGCTATATGGTCGTGTGCTTCCATGTCTTCTATAAAACCTACTGAGTAAGAAAAAAAAAACTCATATTTAAGGATAAAAAATATTTTGAATAAAAGGAAATCTTTAATATTTGAGGATATAAACGAATATTTGTTTTTAATCTTAACGAATACACCGACTATACACTATTATTATAAGATCAAAATCCTAAGAATGCAGGTAAAAGGCATTCAACCTATTTTTACTACAATCAAGTGCGTAGAGTTAGGGTTGTTGATCCCAATACATCGTACCATTGTTATTTGATCAATAAAACTTTTTTTGATCTCTTGTCTTCCTTAATATCTCAAAAACTGATTTTATTTTACATTAACAGTTTATATATTTATAAAAATTACTTTTATTTGAACATAATAATTTTTCTGGATCTGATTTTTGGATATTATGGTAGATGATATGATATTCTTTCATAATATTCAAAACTTTAATTATCCCCTATATACTAAAGCACAAGTCACTTCTCCAATAGAATTCTAACAAGTGGAATATTAGAAAAAATAAATTTATATTAATTCAAAAAAAAAAGAGTGCGATTCCAGTTTTTCTAAACTGCCGAATGACCAACTCCTCATATCCTCAACCCCACGATCAAAAGAAGAAAAATAACTAATGATCATGATTTTATTTTCCGTGTCACTTTCCATCTTTAATTTTTTTTCTTTATTTCTTCTCTTCTACATTTCTCTGCTTCTTCTCCATCATTTCATTTTTGCAAGGCATACATATTTAAAATGATAGAGGTTAAAACTACATAATAATAAAAGGGCATACAAACAGAAGAAATAGCGATGCTTGGAATGGAAACACGCAAGGTAGAAGAGAAAATAGCAACATAATTTTATATTCATTGCATTATATTCTTTGGTTTTGGGACTGAGATTTTTGATTGATGCAGAATAAAAATCTTTATAGGGTTTATGTGATTACTCTTAATTTAGATTCAGTTTCCTTTTTATTAATCATTAGTATTTTTGTCACTAAAGAATATAACAATGTCTACTAAGATAACAAAATGTGTTTATAAACAAAGTGGAGATAACAAACTACATTGTTTTGTGAACTGAAGTTATTTTATTTATGTGTACTGAGGAAACTAAAAGTAACTCGAAGTCTCACCAAAATATAAAGAACTTGCTCTCTTTATTGCTCTTAGAAAATAAACTCAAAACTAAGAACTTCTCTCTAATCGTTATACCATTACCACAACTCGGTATGTGTATATATAGTAGAGTAGTTTTCCTTATCCCACAAGTAATAGATAACTCCTAATACTAATAGGTTTATATTTAAGCTTATCTTGTCCTTAACCGACTTGTTAATGATATCTCAAGCTACAAGCTATCAAAGCTTATCCAACAATCTCCCTCTTAAGCTTTGAATCATTCTTGGACAAGGCTTGAACTCCTATCAAGTCTCTCATCTCAATGAATTTTATCCTTGCCAAAGCTTTAGTGAGAATGTCGGCTTTCTGTGACGTTCCCGGTATGTGCTCGACGTCAACAAGCTCCCTCTCAATGCATTCACGAATGAAATGGTAGCGTTTATGAATGTGCTTACTCTTACCGTGAAACACTGGATTCTTAGTAAGCCTCATTGCCGACTTGCTGTCTATCTTGATGGTCACCTTCTCTGTCTTCCAGCCTGTAATCTCGCTTAGAAGCTCCTGGAGCCATATGGCCTGTCGTGCTGCTTCAGTCGCAGCCATAAACTCTGCTTCACATGAAGAGAGTGCAACCGTGCTCTGTTTCTGTGAACACCAAGTGACTGGTGAGTTTCCAAAATAGAATATGTGACCGGTGGTACTTCTGCCGTCGTCTTGATCTATGTTGTGACTGCTATCACTGTAGCCAGTCAGTTTCTTTGGTCCTTGACGTTTGTACTTCAAACCGAACATAGAAGTCCCTTGTAGGTATCGTAATATAGACTTTATGATATCGCCATGTGACTTACGAGGCCTTTGCATATAACGACTTGCTACACCGACCGAGAAAGCTAAGTCTGGTCGTGTGTGGAGCAAGTATCGTAGACAGCCTACGCTCCTTCTATATCCTGTAGCATCAATTTCTTCTTCTTCCTCAGCTTTTGAAACCTTTAGGCCAAATTCCATAGGTATCTTGGTTGGGTTGCAGGTTTCCAAGCCAGCTTCTCTTATAACTTTCCTTGCGTATGCTTCTTGTTTAAGTTCAATGCCATCATCGCCTTGACATACTTCTATCCCGAGGTAGTATGTGAGCTTCCCTAGGTCCGACATTTCAAACTTTGATGACATCCCTCTTTTGAATTTACTTATGGCGTCAAGACTGTTACCCGTAATGAACAAATCGTCCACATAGATAGCAACTATGAGAATCGTTTGCTTATCTTCCTTGCGGTACACTGCATTCTCCTTGGTGCATCGACTGAAATTCATTCCTCTTAACACCTGATCCAACTTAGTATTCCAAGCTCGTGGAGCTTGTTTTAACCCATACAAAGCCTTTGAAAGTTTATATACCTTATGTTCTTTGCCTTTAACTTCAAAGCCTTCGGGTTGCTCGACATAAACGTCTTCCTTAAGCTCACCATATAAGAAAGCCGTCTTCACGTCTAGATGATGTATTTGCCACCCTTGTGTCGCTGCCAGAGCACTTAGAAGGCGAATGGTTTCGAGTCTAGCAACTGGTGCAAACACCTCATCGTAATCAATCCCTGATTCTTGTACATATCCTTTAGCCACGAGCCGAGCTTTGAACTTCTTGATAGTACCATCAGCATTCCTCTTGATCTTGAAGATCCATTTGAGGCCAATTACCTTTATTCCACTCGGTTTATCAACAAGTAGCCACGTCTTGTTCTTGTTGATCGAGTCTATCTCTTCTCCGCAAGCACCTCTCCACTTTGCTGAGTTTTTTGCTTCTCGGAAACAACTAGGTTCATTGTTTATCGATAACAAGAGCCTCTCCACATCTGCTTCTGCTAGCATAACGTAGTCTTCTAAGTATCGAGGCCTGCTGCTTTGGCGTGTTGACTGTCGTAGTGGTTGTTGTTCTTGAGGTTGAGTTTCTTGATCATCATTAGCTTCTTCTATATGATCTTCGTCCTCTTGTTCATTGTGCTGTTCGTCTGGCTGCTGTTTCTCTTTATCGTTGTTGTCACTTTCATTGTTGTCGTTAACAACAACTGGTCCTACTCCAGCATCAATGACATCTCCCCACCTCATCTGAAACATACCAGGATCTTGTGTAGTTTCAATCACTTTGTTCCAACTCCAACCAGTCTTCTCGTCGAACACAACGTCACGACTCACTACAATTCTTCGTGTAGTCGGATTATAAAGTCTGTAAGCCTTGGATCCCGGCTCCGTTCCGAGGTTCACCAAAGCCTGAGACCTATCATCCAATTTCTTAAGCTTTGCAGAGTCTGTCTTAGCGTAAGCTAGACAACCAAAGACCTTTAAATGACTTATGTTAGGTTTCTTCAGCCGCAAGCATTCATATGGTGTCATGTTTTCAAGAGCTCTTGTGGGTACTCGGTTGATTATGTAGGTAGAGTGACGTACTGCCTCGCCCCACATATAGTTTGGTACCTCCATAGCCTTGAGAGTGCTTCTGGTCATCTCCATTAATGTCCTATTTCTTCTTTCCACCACACCATTTTGCTGTGGCGTGTATGGAGCCGTTAGGTGTCTCTTGATGCCATTGGAGTTGCAGAAATCATTAAAAAATGACGAAGTAAACTCTCCTCCTCGATCAGTTCTCAATGTCATGATTTTTCTCTCTAAATCCTTTTCTGCAAATTCTTTGAACGCCTTGAAGTTATTAAACGCATCACTCTTCTGTTTCATCAAGATTGACCACATGTATCTTGTGAAATCATCTATTATCACAAATATGTATCTGTTACTTGCGATGGTTGGTGGAGTGATGGGACCACATAGGTCGGCATGAATCAACTCTAGTGGTTTTGTTGCCCGGAATGTGGCTGCTTTTGGGAAAGGCTGTCGAGTCTGCTTCCCCACCAGACATGACTCGCAGAATCTTACCTCATCTTCTATCTTTGGTAATCCATGAACCATCCCTTGTTGAGACATAGCTTTAATAGTTTTAAAACTTATATGCCCCAACCTTGCATGCCACCTCCATGTCTCGTCTTCTAGTCTTGAGCTCAAACATAAGGACCTTCCGATTTGAAGCTTTATCTTGTAGAGTCTATTAGGAGAACGTGTGACTTTAACCAGTAGTCTCCCTCTTGGATCGTGTACGGTTAGATAGTCCAGCTTCATCCTTACATCGCACCCCACTTCCGTAGCTTGTCCTAAACTTAGGATGTTGCTCTTGAGGTCAGGAATATAGTAGATGTTTGTGACAAGTTTTTGTTCTCCGGTTTTGCTTTGAAACAGAATAGACCCCTTGCCTTCAATGCTGACATGTGAATCATCTCCAAATTTGACTTTGCCCTTTATGTTTCTGTTTAACTCCGAGAAGTATGATATGTTGCCAGTCATATGGTTGCTGGCCCCGTTATCTAAGTACCAGAGATCCTCTTCTCCCTTCTTGATTTCATATCTCTTCGGCACCAAGTTATCTTCGTTTAAAAACACAAGCTCGTGCATGTAGAGTGCTGGATCTGCTTCCTGCGTCTCTACTTTGTTAGCTTCTTGTATCTTTTGCAATCTTTCCGGACATACGGACGCGAAGTGACCTGTTTTATCACATCGAAAACAGACAAGTTTCGATCTGTCCTTCTTCTCCTTCTCTTGATTCTGATCGACTTGTGTTGTTCTTTCTTGTGAGTTAAAATTTCCTCTTCCTCGTCCTCTGTTTCCTCTACCTCCTCTGCCTCTACCTCTGCCTCGAGTTGCATTGTTTTGTTGATAGGAATTTGAGTATAAAAGTTTGCCTTGCGTTTCTTGATTAATTTCGTTTGCAAGAAGACGCTCTTCGTATACTTTTAGTCTCCCAATAACATCTTCAAAACCTGTTGTGTTCAAGTCCAGTACTTGCTCGAGAGAGGCTGCAATCTGTAGATACTTGGCCATCGGTAAACTACTGAGAATTTTCTTCACCAACGTACTTTCTTCAATAATTTTTCCGAGGGCTGCTGACTTAGATGCAATCTCTGATAGCTTTCCTGCGTAGCTATCAATAGTATCTGAGTCTTTCATGTTGATTCTATCGAACTCGATCATAAGTGTTTGAAGACGTGCATCCTTGACACGGTCAGCTCCGAGGTTTCTTGATTTGACCGCATCCCATATCTCCTTTGCAGTTTCTTGATCACCGATTTGTAGAATTAGATACTCCGGGATTGCTTGGAACAACAATCCTATTGCAATGTTGTTTTTATCTTGATCATCTGTTCCTGGCTCGATAGTGTCCCAAACCTTGTATATCTTCATTAGGACTTTCATCCTCATGCACCATACTGTATAATTAGTAGCGTTCAGTAAAGGGCATTGGATTGATGGTGGTGAGAATCCCTTAGGTCGTATCGGGTTGTCGTCTCCTATTCCGGTTATAACTTTGTTGTCATCTCCCACGGTGGGAATGACTTTGTTATCGTCTCCCATGGATCTTTTAACCTAGGCGCTCTGATACCAAATAAAAGTAACTCGAAGTCTCACCAAAATATAAAGAACTTGCTCTCTTTATTGCTCTTAGAAAATAAACTCAAAACTAAGAACTTCTCTCTAATCGTTATACCATTACCACAACTCGGTATGTGTATATATAGTAGAGTAGTTTTCCTTATCCCACAAGTAATAGATAACTCCTAATACTAATAGGTTTATATTTAAGCTTATCTTGTCCTTAACCGACTTGTTAATGATATCTCAAGCTACAAGCTATCAAAGCTTATCCAACAGAAACAAAGAATACAAATTTGCAATAGGATGGAACTTATTCGGCAAATAAAGATTTAAAAATCCAGGTTAGTGAAGCTGAAAAGAGCCAAGCTCTTCAATGCTCAAAGCTATAATCTATGTTATGTTGGATTTCTTTTTCATTTGTTTTTTCTCTAACCACTTTTTTTTTATTTAGATATTGTCAAAAAGGAGGTAAACTTAATCCAAATATGCAATAACATGTACACAATGAACTTAATCGATTCTCAATTTGCTGGAAAGTGTTTATTAGTTGTGATGGTGGTAATTTAAAGAAACAAAGTGATATTAATCTTTTTTTATTATAAACTCTATACATATATTATATTTTTTAAAAATACATCACACAAAACAATGTTCGTGCGTAGCACGAGAGATATACTAGTTTAGTATATATTACCAGTCATTTTGAAAAAAAATATTAGTAGTCATTCAAAATTAGTTTTTTAAAATAATGTTTGAATAAACATTCGACTTATACATCTGCAATAATATCTGGTTCCACACATTTAATCCCAAAATTTGCAGATAATACAATTAATATGAGGCTTATCCTCCTTTACTTAGCTGTTTAATGAAATTTCCTTTCTTTTTGTCATGTAATTATTAATCTTTCTAATACTATTAGTTTGTAAGGAATGGGTCGATAGAAAGATCATGCATCTGCCTAAGAAGTTGACAACTACTCCTTAACGTCATAATTAATACTCCCTCTGTTTTTTAAAAATACATATTCTAGACTTTTCACATATATTAAAAAATCACATTAAAAATGCATTGATTTTTTTGAATAACAATTTTCCATAATCTTTAACCAATAAAAATCCAATAAACACAATTAATTTTCTTGAAGTTAACAGATTTTCATTAAATAATACATTGAAAAAGTAAAAAATGTATTTTTTTAAAACAAATTTTTTTCCTAGAACATGGATCTTTAAAAAACAGAGGGAGTATATATACATAGAAACATTTCATTGTGTGGGAATTGGAAGGTTACTAACTATAGTAAAAGGCATGTCATAACTTATCTGGGCCGAAAATTTCAACAATGTGACTCAAAAGTCACGTATATTCCACTATCATTGTTGTGTGGGGTGGAACGTTCATATTATTTTCCTAGTTTGTATGCTATAAACTTGATGTTATGGAATCGAAAATTAAGATGCACGTGTCCAGGGCATTATAAACAGAAGTTAAATTGGTTGGAAAAATGGACGTTAATTAAAAAGAAGTATGCCTTAAATTACGCCTTAAGATATAACTTTATTGGTGTTAAAAACAATAAAAACTTTATTATTTCAATAAACGGAGTAACTCATTCCGTTGGTCTCGGAAAATTCATCTGCTGATTAACTTCTTTCTTCAACTCCAGAAAAAGGCGAAGTCAGAAACAAAGAAAATAAAGTTATACTACCTCTATTCCTAAATATAAGATGTTTAGAATAATTTTTTTGTTCTAATATGTAAGATATTTTCATATATTTAGGTAATTTTAACTTTATCCAAAACCGTATAACCAATCAAATTTAATAGTTCTATTTTTTAATTAGTTAAATAATTTTTAATTTATAACTTTAATAATATTTTCTTGATAAACGGTAATTTTTTTAATAAACATGTTTTACCTAAAACATCTTATATTTAGAAACGGAGGGAGGTATATGATATCTGTTTCACCGTAAATAACATACAAACACACTAGCATCACAAACGATGATTATAACATTCCATCTTTTCCGACCGCGACAATGGAAGCTAAAGGAGAGTCCGAACAGAATGGATTTGCCGACAAAAATTAACCCATAAAGTTTCACTTTTTAATGTCTGATCATATCAAAGCCTTTTGATTTGAGTTTTTACTGAACATGCCTTTTGATTAAGTTATGCTTTTATATTTTCCTCTCTTTTGTGCTTCTTTATCACTAACACTAACGAATTTCGAGAATAATGATCTGAAGGTAATATTAAGAGATCTTTTGTGTTGGTGCTTTCTTTTATGCAGTGTCATTTAGTGTCTATGCTCATCCATTTGCTCTTTTTACCTTTATCAATTTCTCACCATTAATCATACATCAATCTTATCCTTAACTAACCCACAAGGATTATGGAGGAACAAAAATCGAAAATCATTATTACTCTCTCTATTTCATTATAAAATGTGACTTTAACTTTTTTTTTCTTGTTACACAAATAAACAGCGTCATTCTATAATACCAATGCAATTAATATTTATTTTCAGTTCAAAATTAATTGTAAAATGCATTGATGTTATAAAAATATATTTATCTAAAATATTACTCTATATGTTTCATATTAAATGTCATTTTATCATTTTTTTGTTACATAAAAAGTATCGTTTTACAATTTTAATACAATTTACATTTATTTTCAACTCAATATTAATTGTAAAATACATTGATATTATAAATAAATTTATTTATCTAAAATAATATTGGTTAAATAGATAATATTAGTGAAAACATAAATGCATTTCAATCAGTTTCTTAGGTATTGATTAGATGCGGATCAGTTAAAACTCACCTGTGGGATATAACTTGGTTACCATTCAGCTTACATTTTTAGGTACTAATTATTGTAAAAAGGAAAAAAACACAGAAAAGAAAGTACAGCGGGAACGATTTCTTCTTGACCGCACCTGAAAATGAAAGGTAAGAAATAAAGTGTGGTTTGGTTTGATTGTTATTTAATTATTTTTAAATTACTATATTTTTGTACTTTGCATTCACTAATTTAATGTATATACTAAAATGAATAAAATTATAATTATATTACAGATGTATATTTATACTTATGTATTTAGTTCATAACTTTTTATAATTCATATTTAAAAATAATTCTCTCAAGATTATTCAATTTTTATATTTATTTTGGTATTTTAATAAAATTTAATAATTATTATATTATTTAGAAAAATACATAATAAAGATTTAATAGTAAATTTTTTATATTAATATTTTTATTTAAAATAACAAAATTCAATTAATTTTATTTCGAAACAACTAACACAATTATAATTTTTTAAAATAAGAAATTGGCTATACAATCTTAATAATAGCTAGCATACTAAATTTCATATTTCAGATTTATAAATACATAATTTGTTTTAAAACATGTTAGTATCATTGATTTTTTTGTTCGTAATATTGAAATATGTTATATGTATTCTGCAGTTACACTATTCATTTGTACATATTTTTATTCATATTTTGTTTTAAACTGTTTATTTTAGATGAACTGCATTTGTAACGCAATATGCATTTCTCTTATGCAAACCGCTATTAAATTGTACTGTATTTCTCAATCCGTTTATTTTCTATCGTTCAATCTGTTGTTACCATTTGGAGCTTTAATATATGTGAGAAATGTTTAAGTGATATTTTTTGTGAAACAGATAAAATATTAGTTAAATAGATGATATTATGTTTTCTGTTAGTTAGTTTATTAATATATGTGAAAAATGTTTAAGCGACATTTTTTGTAACATAGATGGAATATAAAAAGATGGTCAACTCAATAACCCCCAAATTAATAACCTTGGAATGAGTTGCTTTCGTAAACAAGCGATGCATATGAACGAAATCTCAAACTAATTTCCTAGTCTATATTTAAGAAGTGATTTTGACATGTGTCATCACCATATTAATTTTGAAAGAAAAATGATGACATGGCACAATAATATTGATGACATGGTTTGAAATAAATTATGACATGGATATTTACATTTATGTTAATTTATATTTAATATAATTTTTTAAAAATATAGTAATAACTTATAGATCATTATGACATATTTATATTTAATATTGATTTATATTTAAGGTAAGTTTTTAAAATATGGTAATAACTTATATATCATAATTAATAAAACAATAAATAATAAATTAAATAGAAATATAATAATAATTAAAATTTTGAAATATTATTTAGCTATATTTTCATAAGTATATAATTTTTATTACAAAACAATTCTTCAAAATACTATGCATTTTCTAAAAAAGAATAATTTTCTTTAAATAATGACATGAACATTTACATTTATTGTTGATTTTTATTTTTAGTAAGTTTTTAAATATAGTAATAACTCATAGATTATCATTAATATAGCAATAAATAATATAATGTTATAAATAGAAATATAATATTATTTTTGAATTTTAAAAATTTAATTCTATTTAATAATTATTTTTAGTAGAAAAATCTCCAAAATTATACAGTTTTTAAATGTAATTTTCTAAAATACTATTAGTTTATTTTTAATATCCATAAATTTTAGAAAATTATTTAGTTTTATGTTTTGATAATTATACACTTAACAAAATTTTCTCTTACATTTACAAAATTTGATTTACTAAATTTTAACAAAAGATATAAATTAAAGAATATTTCAAAATCGTAATTTTAAATATATACATATATATTACTAAATATAAATTTAATAAAAAAAAATTTAATCTTGAAGTTTTAAATATGATTAAATTAAGATTATATATTGTAAGCAAATAATAAAATCAAAAATTAACAAAATTTATATTTTAAAATAAATTTAAATTTTAAAACTTTTATTTCTGCACATGGTGCAGGAAAACACCTAGTTTGTTTTATAAAATGAAGCCGCCAGATCCGCCACATAAAATTTCCAGTTTTTTTTTTCTTTCTTAAAACTCACCGAATGCCTGTTCTATTTATCTCTGACATCCGTCGGCAGTACTTGGATTATAACTTAATCAGCAAGTGATTAACGGTAGGTGCGATGGGATAGTGCAGGCTCTGCCAAGGAGGTCTAACATCTATGTCAAGAAACATTATACAAATCTATATCCAATGAACCATGACAGTCTAATATTCGTGATTCTAATGTGAAAAGAAATAAATTAAAAAGGTGATTAGAATCTTAGTAGTTTTCTCCTTTAATAAAATAAAGCAATGTCACATAATTTTGAAGTAACTATAATTTGGTCGGAAGTCTGGGTTGTAATAACCGGGCCTCGTGGTCTGGTGGTAAAGGAACCTCGACTGATGTGTCCGTTATCACGAGTTCGAGTCCCGGTCACAGCGGATTTAACATGGTTTCCGTTTGACTTCCACGATCTTTTTCACCAGTTCCGATGGGATAGTCGGACTAAGTGAGAGTTCCGGATACCTGGATTATCAAAAAAAAAAAGTTTGGGTTGTAACCTTAGTTTCTGAAGAAATTTTGTTTTTTATATTTCCCGACTGTTGCATCTGTGTGTCTTAAATTTCTGTTGTACCAGTAAAATGCCCAGCACTCGCGGTCCGGTACGGTATGCCTTTCGGTTTAGGAAAGTTACTATTTCTATTGGGAAAAGGAAATCGGGTTTTTTGAGGCTGTATAAATATGGGTCTAAGGGTTTGTAAATTATTATCACATCATTAATAAGAAACCCTAAACGGGTATTTGCCTCAATACGTTTTTTTCTCTATTCTTTTTCTAACCTAAATCAAGGCTGTTCACAACACCTACTTTGATTCCGATGATTTATTTATTTCTGCAGACTCTTGTGTTCAGTAAAAAAAATTGATGATAAAAAATTGGTCAGAAGCTATTATGCTTTGAGCTTTAATATTCCATTTTATGGAATCAGATTGAAATTTTAATTGATAAGCTATTGTGTATTCGAGATACAACATCACATGAATTTTCTAACAGTTGATCCATAAATTTATAAAATTAGTATTTATATGATATTATATAAAAAGAGTCTGTTAAATACTGACATTGTATGATAGTTTTTGAGGTCAAAACAAAGGATTTTTTTTTTTTGACTAAGACAAAGGAAAATTTTAAGATTTTGAAAGTAAAATGATGAAAAATGGGCCAGTATTGATAACATGAGAAAACTATGTAGAATATATGACAACTAAAGTAAATTATTCTACACACATAGGTAAAGTGGCTTTGCCAGTTCTGCTTAGATTGACTCATTATCCGCGGCCCCGCCCATTTGACCCGCCGCGGAGTAGATGCGGATCGAGTGATTTGAAAAAATTGTTCGCGGATGCGGGTGCGTGTCGAGTGTTTTAATGCGGAGCGGGTGTGGGTCGACCGAATTTAAACTACAGGTACCCGCTAACCCACAAAATTATAAAAATATGGATTTTTAATAAAAATTATGTTTTTTATAAAAATAATAAAAATTACGAATATTTTTAAAAAATTAATTAAAATATATTATTTATATTGTTTTTTAAATATTAAAAAGTAATTATTTTTATTATTTTTTATATTACCCACGGGTCCCGCGTGTTATCCGTTAATTTATGCGGGGTGGAGCGAGTCTTACATCTTCTAGATGCGGGTCAAGCGGATCAAATTTTTGGATCAAAAAAATGATTCGATTCGCGGCGGGGCGGGGCGGGTCGGGACGGGTCGACCGCAAACCCAGCACTAGTTCTGCTACTAGATCATCTAACCATTCAATCCATAACCGATCCTAAATCAGACCATGTGACCACATCATTAAAAGATTAAATAGAGTTAAAAATGGCTCTATCTATCAAATTACTTGGACTATTGCTAATGCAGGCCTAAGTATCTTAGAACTGGCCCATTAAACCATACACTAGTTGTACTGCTATTTGTTAATTGTTGCTTTCGTACATCAGAAAGCC
>NW_026617081.1:0-19441 GCF_000801105.2 Raphanus sativus | reverse complement strand
GCCGTGTCATGTCCCCGATCCTAGATAGGATCGGCCGGATGGACCATGGTGCGAGGGGACGCACCAAATCAGGTCTAATGACCTAAGGCAAGGCGTATCATGGTCCGGCAAGTGGGTTAAGGATATCAGAAGGCTGAAACTTAACCAAGGCAAGGAAGGTTCAAGCTTAAGGAAGCTGGACAAGGGTTTAGGCAGCTGGCCGGAGTGTGAATCAAGCTCGGGCAGCTGGAATGAAGTGTGAGAGAGCTCACAGTAGCTCACAGGAGTTCTGGTCAGCTCCAGTAGCTGGAATGTTAGCTCACTCAGCTGGTGACAGTGGTGGTCAGCTCATCTCAGCTTGGAGGAGTGTTAGGAGTTGGGATGGTGTGACCGGACCGTGAGCGGTTATGGTCCGGTGGGATGTGGTGCGGTCCGGATGGGACCAAGGGCGTTTGGTGGTACGGCCAGGCACTTGGCAATGCGCCAAAGGATGAAGTTCGATGTATGGGAGCAGTTGAGAGGCAGTTGAGGAGCGGTTGGACCGAAAGGATGCGGGGTTTACCGCATGTGTCCATTCGGCCATTCACTCGCGCCCATTCGCCCAAAAACGGTTACCCGTGCCTTTGTCTATAAATATAGACCTTGGGCATCGATATTTGTCATCAGACAATAGAAGGGAAACTCTGCCAAAATTACCAGAGAATCCAAGAGAGAAAGAGACCGGCGGTTTGCTTGTTTGGCCGTGTGAGTGCGCGGTGTGGATTGTTCTTGTCCGGCGACCAAGGAGGTGTTGTGGGAAGGAACCGTGTGAAGATGGAGACAAGAGGAACCGAGAAGGCTAGTGGGAAGGATCAGAACCCATCGTCGGCCACTCCTAAGGTTAGTGATGCTAACCACTTACCATCGCCGTGAACCGTGTGTCCGGATGGATGGTCCGTATGGACCAAGTGATGTTGGTTGCATCCGTTCTCCCTTCTCTTCCATTCTATCTCTTTTATAATTCATATTATTGTTATCTGTGGGTTTAAACTCACGATCAGACCCTCAGGGCATGGATTGGTCAGTATAAACTCTCCATGGCCTTGGTTGGGCATGTAAGGTTGGATCTCTAACTTCCGGTTGAGGTTTGGGGATTCTGACTTCATATATCTCTTAATTGGGATTTATCATGAATTATCATGGTGAAAGGATGAATTTATATCATCGATTTAGAGGTGGTAAGTTGTGACCATGGTGGCGGGTCTAGGGTGAGATCGGCATGATCCGGACCTGTCCTGTGGGTTCTGACTTGACCATTCTCTTAGTGGTGAATTATCATGATTTATCATGGTGTTTGTATAATTTTTAGGGACCGATCCGAGTGGATCAAGGTTTGGGACAGAAACTAGTTCTAAGGGACTTAACCATGCATTGTTAGACTTGTTGCTAGGTTATCGGTTTGATTGTGTATTTGATGAAATTTATATGAATGCAGGATCTGGTCAGGATCGTGGGAAAGCCAAGGAGCTGTGAAGACTCAAGCCAAGGATGGATGTGTGATGTGTGTTTAGATAGCATTGAACTTATCATAGCCTATTGTGCAAACTGATTGATATTACTACATTGTATGGATCACATGGTTTATATTAATAAAGATGAATGTTTACTTAGCTTCCGCATTGCTTGTTAAATGTATATGAACCTCAGATCACTTGGAAATGACTTAGAAAAATATGGACATAAACCGGCCAATTACACATAGATGATTAGGTTAAGGCCGCGGATCAGTTGGGTCTTAGGATCCAGGTTCAGGTCTTACAAGTTGGTATCAGAGCATGCTTGATTCTAGGACTTGGGGGTTATGGTTTGATCATCACACATCCGGCTGGAGTCTCACAGTATAGGGCTTGATTTATTTTTGGTATTAGGAACTGTTTTTGATGGATCATTGGTTAAGTGTTACTAACCTTGATCTTGTGTGTTGTTTTTGATGCTCCTAAGGGTGGTAAGAGTCGGAGCAAGTCCAAGAGGACTAAGGATGGAGCTGGAGCATCTGGCCCAGGTGGCGCGGATGGAACCAATCCAAGTGTGGTGCTGCCCAATCCAAGTCTTGGCGTGGACAGTGCAACTGGATTGCCTTTGGCTCGGATCATTCCGACTGAGGTTCAGGGAGGTCTAGTGGAACAGCAGCAAAAGGCGGCTGAAGAGACTAGGCAGCAGCTGGAGCAAGCTGAACTAGCTAGACAGCTGCAAGAGCAAGCTGAGGAAGCTGCAAGGCAGCTACAAGATGACATGGAGGCTGAGGGAGAGTCCTCACATGCTGGTGATCAGGGCGGCCGAGGCATTGGTGCAGCCAATGGTGGAGCTAACCAAGGAAACCAGCTGGTGGAACCTACCATGAAAGAGGTGCTTGATGCAATCAGGCTCATGGGTAGTCAGATGCTGGCTATGACCCAAGTAATCACTCCATTGGTGAATTCATCCGTGGGGCAAGCTCCACAAGTTCAGGTGGTGGTACCAGGAGCTGCTGGACAAGTTGCACCAGTTGATGAGGTGATTGAACTTGATCCGCCAGCTAGAAGATCTGGTAAGGTGGATTACCTGAAGGTGCTAGAGCACATATCTCGCCTAGGGACAAAGCATTTTGCTGGAAGTGCTGACCCTATGGAGGCGGATGAATGGAGGGACAGGCTGGCCCGGAACTTCAAGTCTACAAGGTGCCCTGAGGAGTACCAGAGAGACATAGCAGTGCACTTCCTGGAGGGAGATGCACACAACTGGTGGCTGTCTGTGGACAAGCGCACCAATGGATCTATTGAGAAGTTCTCTGACTTTGAGGTTGAGTTCAACCACAAGTATTTCCCAGCTGAAGCATGGGATCGTTTGGAGGCCAAGTTCTTGGATTTGACCCAAGGGCGTAGGTCAGTCAGGGAGTATGAAGAGGAGTTCAACCGGCTCAGGAAGTATGTGGGTAAGGAGTTGGAGGATGAGAAAGTTCAGGTCCGCAGGTTCATAAGAGGCCTTAGGGTCGAGCTCCGGACCTACTGCTCAGTCCGTACCTTCCGTACTGTCTCGGAGTTGGTGGAGCGTATGGCAATGCTGGAGACTAACCTTGCTGAAGAGGCCAGACTCAAGAGTAGGAGTCAGGCAAGTGGTACTGGTCATGCTGGTGACCGGAAAAGGAAGAGAGATTCAAGTGATGAGGGTAAGACCTCAGGTGGAAGGCCGGAGTGCCAAAAGTGTGGAAGACGCCATGGTGGTGAGTGCTGGAGAGCCATGGGAGCTTGCACAAGGTGTGGCAAGATGGATCACTCCGTCCGGGACTGTCCTGGACCGGATCAGAGTCGTGGTCAAGCGGCTGGTGGTGACTCTAGGACTTGTTTCCAGTGTGGGAAGGCCGGACACTTCCGAAAGGACTGTCCTAAGCTTCAGGCTGGATCAGGCAGGATGAGGTCTGAGGTTAGCAAGCCGGAACCAAGCCGTGGCCAGACTTCTGCACCAAGGGTCTATGAGTTGTCTAAGGACACTGATGAGGCCAAGCCTTTCATGGCGATCACTGGTAATGATCTGATCTTATTCCTTTTAAATTTTTAGAAATGCATGGTATGGAACCTAGAATGGATTAGATGCTTAGATTGGGTTTCCTGTAGGGACCCTAAGTATTGGTGGTGTGGAAAC
The DNA here is from genome assembly GCF_000801105.2 of Raphanus sativus. Taxonomy (NCBI): domain Eukaryota; kingdom Viridiplantae; phylum Streptophyta; class Magnoliopsida; order Brassicales; family Brassicaceae; genus Raphanus; species Raphanus sativus. The sequence goes on along the minus strand of NW_026617081.1, from coordinate 15,805 downwards.
ACATGTACTTTTCGACACTGGAGCTACACATAGTTTTGTGAGTCCATGTTTGGTCGGAAAGGGTTTGTTCCAGATTGGGACAGGGGATGATCCTGGCCTAGTGAGTGCGGCTGGAGGCCAATTGATGCCCTCATTAGGACGAGTGAAGGATATCCCAGTGGTGATCCAGGACAGGGTAATGCCTGTGGATCTTGTTGTGGTCCAACTCAAGAATCATGAGGTGATCTTGGGTATGGACTGGCTTGGAAAGAATCGGGCCACCTTAGACTGTCACCGGGGAAGGGTGCTGTTTGAGAGTGGGTGTGGACCCCCGATCAGGTTCCAAGGTATTCGTCCAACCTCTGGATGCTTAGTGGTATCAGCGGTCCAAGCGGAAAGGATGCTTGAGCGGGGTTGTGAGGCTTATATTGCCACAATCACCACTAAGGAGGTTGTTGGGGGTGGTAACCCGGACGGGATTCCGCTGGTCAGTGAGTTTGAGGATGTGTTTAGGTCCCCACAGGGCATTCCCCCTGATAGGTCGGACCCATTCATAATAGAACTGGAACCAGGGACGGCCCCAATGTCAAAAAGTCCCTACCGCATGGCTCCTGCCGAGATGGCCGAGCTAAAGAAACAACTAGAGGAGTTGTTGGATAAGGGTTTTATACGCCCTAGTGTGTCGCCTTGGGGAGCACCAGTCCTCTTTGTGAAGAAGAAGGATGGTAGCTTTAGGCTGTGTATTGACTATCGAGGGCTCAATAGGGTTACTGTCAAGAACAAGTACCCATTGCCTCGGATAGATGAGCTGTTGGATCAGCTTAAGGGAGCAAAGTGGTTCTCCAAGATTGACTTGGCTTCAGGGTATCATCAGATCCCAATTGAACCAAGTGATATAAAGAAGACCGCGTTCAGAACCAGGTATGGGCACTATGAGTTTGTGGTTATGCCATTTGGTCTGACCAATGCACCAGCAGCATTCATGAAGATGATGAATGGTACCTTCCGAGACTTCTTGGATGAATTTGTAATCATCTTTATAGATGACATACTTGTATACTCCAAGAGCAAGGAGGATCATGAGAGGCATCTCCGGGCTGTGCTGGGAAGGTTGAGAGAGCAGCAGCTCTTTGCTAAGTTAAGCAAGTGTAGCTTCTGGCAAAAGAGCATTGGCTTCCTTGGACACATTGTGTCAAGTGAAGGTGTGTCTGTTGATCCGGAGAAGGTAGTGGCCATAAAGGCATGGCCTCAGCCTAAGAATGCCACAGAAGTCAGAAGCTTCTTAGGGCTGGCCGGCTACTACAGGAAGTTTGTGAAGGGCTTTGCTAGCTTGGCACAGCCTATGACTCAGTTGACAGGAAAGGATGTTAAGTTTGTATGGTCAGTGGAGTGTGAGAGAAGTTTCTCTGCACTTAAGGACATGCTTACTAGTGCACCAGTCCTTGTCCTGCCTGAGGAGGACCAACCCTATGTGGTGTACACAGACGCCTCCATTACTGGACTAGGATGTGTACTGACCCAACATGGGAAGGTCATTGCATATGCATCAAGGCAATTGAGGAAGCATGAGGGTAATTACCCCACACATGATCTAGAGATGGCAGCTGTGGTGTTTGCTTTGAAGATTTGGAGATCATATCTCTATGGTGCTAAGGTTCAGATACTTACAGACCATAAGAGTCTGAAGTATATCTTTACTCAGCCTGAGCTGAACCTAAGGCAAAGGAGGTGGATGGAGTTTGTGGCAGATTATGATCTGGACATAACTTACTATCCAGGGAAGGCCAACTTAGTGGCTGACGCCTTGAGCCGGAGAAGGGCTGAGGTTTCAGCTGAGAAGGAGGCTGACATATTGGAAGGGATGGTCCGGTCACTTAACCTCAACACCCTGGCTAGTGCTGATGAGCCATTGGGGTTGGAGGCAGTGGACCAGGCCGATCTCCTTACCAGGATTTGTGCAGCTCAGAAGCTGGATGAGAACCTTCAAAAGGTTGCTCTCAATGACAAGACTGAGTACCAAACCACAAGCAATGGTACCATCTTGGTCAATGGAAGGATAAGCGTTCCTAACGATAGGGAACTCAAGGAGGAGATCATGAGGCAAGCTCATAGGTCTAAGTTCTCAGTACATCCTGGACTGAACAAGATGTACAGAGATCTGAAGAGGTATTACCATTGGGTGCGCATGAAGACTGATGTGGCCGAGTGGGTGGCAAAGTGTCCCATTTGCCAATTGGTCAAGGCGGAGCACCAAGTGCCCAGTGGACTACTCCAGAGCCTACCCATTCCGGAATGGAAGTGGGATCACATCACCATGGATTTTGTGACTGGTTTTCCTACGACCAGGAACAAGAAGGATGCTGTTTGGGTAGTGGTCGATAGGCTAACCAAGTCGGCTCACTTCTTGGCAATCAAGAAGGGGGATGGTGTGGATGAGATTGTGCAGATTTACATCAATGAAATAGTGAGGTTTCATGGTGTACCTGCAAGCATTGTGTCGGATAGAGATCCGAGGTTCACATCTTACTTTTGGCAAGCTTTCCAAAAGGCATTGGGCACAAGAGTACACATGAGTACAGCCTACCATCCTCAGACTGATGGACAGTCAGAGAGGACGATCCAGACGTTGGAGGACATGCTAAGGGCATGTGTTTTGGATTGGGGAGAGACCTGGGAGAAGCACTTGCCTTTGGTAGAGTTTGCTTACAACAATAGCTTCCATACAAGCATTGGTATGTCACCATATGAGGCTTTGTATGGGCGGCCATGCAGGACACCATTATGCTGGACCCAAGTGGGGGAGCGTAGCATGATTGGCCCTGAGATTGTGGAGGAGACCACAGAGAAGATCAAGTTTGTGAAGGAGAAGATGAAGGAGGCTCAGGATAGACAAAAGAGCTATGCGGACAAGAGGAGGAAACATCTTGAGTTCGAGGTGGGAGACCTAGTGTATCTCAAGATGATTACCTTCAGAGGCAGGACCAGGGTTTCTGGAAGAAGGAAACTGGATCCTAGATACTTGGGTCCATTCAGGATCATGGAGAGAGTGGGCGCAGTGGCATACAAGTTGGATTTGCCATCAGCAATGGATGCATACCACAATGTGTTCCATGTGTCCCAACTGAGGAAGTGTCTATCTGAGCATGATGTGGTGTTGCCTGAGATTCCCAAAGATCTTGGTAAGAACCTGACCTTAGAGACAAGGCCGGTTCGAATCATAGATAGGGCAGAGAAGGCAACAAGGAAGAAGACAGTACCTATGATCAAGGTAGTGTGGGAGAGTAATGGCAAGGACATTATCACTTGGGAAACCGAGGCAAGAATGAAGGCCGAGTACCCTGAGTGGTATGATCAGTATGTAAGTGAGGATGCACCTGGTTTGGATTCGAGGACGAATCCCTATCAAGTGGGGGAGACTTGTCATGTCCCCGATCCTAGATAGGATCGGCCGGATGGACCATGGTGCGAGGGGACGCACCAAATCAGGTCTAATGACCTAAGGCAAGGCGTATCATGGTCCGGCAAGTGGGTTAAGGATATCAGAAGGCTGAAACTTAACCAAGGCAAGGAAGGTTCAAGCTTAAGGAAGCTGGACAAGGGTTTAGGCAGCTGGCCGGAGTGTGAATCAAGCTCGGGCAGCTGGAATGAAGTGTGAGAGAGCTCACAGTAGCTCACAGGAGTTCTGGTCAGCTCCAGTAGCTGGAATGTTAGCTCACTCAGCTGGTGACAGTGGTGGTCAGCTCATCTCAGCTTGGAGGAGTGTTAGGAGTTGGGATGGTGTGACCGGACCGTGAGCGGTTATGGTCCGGTGGGATGTGGTGCGGTCCGGATGGGACCAAGGGCGTTTGGTGGTACGGCCAGGCACTTGGCAATGCGCCAAAGGATGAAGTTCGATGTATGGGAGCAGTTGAGAGGCAGTTGAGGAGCGGTTGGACCGAAAGGATGCGGGGTTTACCGCATGTGTCCATTCGGCCATTCACTCGCGCCCATTCGCCCAAAAACGGTTACCCGTGCCTTTGTCTATAAATATAGACCTTGGGCATCGATATTTGTCATCAGACAATAGAAGGGAAACTCTGCCAAAATTACCAGAGAATCCAAGAGAGAAAGAGACCGGCGGTTTGCTTGTTTGGCCGTGTGAGTGCGCGGTGTGGATTGTTCTTGTCCGGCGACCAAGGAGGTGTTGTGGGAAGGAACCGTGTGAAGATGGAGACAAGAGGAACCGAGAAGGCTAGTGGGAAGGATCAGAACCCATCGTCGGCCACTCCTAAGGTTAGTGATGCTAACCACTTACCATCGCCGTGAACCGTGTGTCCGGATGGATGGTCCGTATGGACCAAGTGATGTTGGTTGCATCCGTTCTCCCTTCTCTTCCATTCTATCTCTTTTATAATTCATATTATTGTTATCTGTGGGTTTAAACTCACGATCAGACCCTCAGGGCATGGATTGGTCAGTATAAACTCTCCATGGCCTTGGTTGGGCATGTAAGGTTGGATCTCTAACTTCCGGTTGAGGTTTGGGGATTCTGACTTCATATATCTCTTAATTGGGATTTATCATGAATTATCATGGTGAAAGGATGAATTTATATCATCGATTTAGAGGTGGTAAGTTGTGACCATGGTGGCGGGTCTAGGGTGAGATCGGCATGATCCGGACCTGTCCTGTGGGTTCTGACTTGACCATTCTCTTAGTGGTGAATTATCATGATTTATCATGGTGTTTGTATAATTTTTAGGGACCGATCCGAGTGGATCAAGGTTTGGGACAGAAACTAGTTCTAAGGGACTTAACCATGCATTGTTAGACTTGTTGCTAGGTTATCGGTTTGATTGTGTATTTGATGAAATTTATATGAATGCAGGATCTGGTCAGGATCGTGGGAAAGCCAAGGAGCTGTGAAGACTCAAGCCAAGGATGGATGTGTGATGTGTGTTTAGATAGCATTGAACTTATCATAGCCTATTGTGCAAACTGATTGATATTACTACATTGTATGGATCACATGGTTTATATTAATAAAGATGAATGTTTACTTAGCTTCCGCATTGCTTGTTAAATGTATATGAACCTCAGATCACTTGGAAATGACTTAGAAAAATATGGACATAAACCGGCCAATTACACATAGATGATTAGGTTAAGGCCGCGGATCAGTTGGGTCTTAGGATCCAGGTTCAGGTCTTACAAGGCATCCCTTCACGGCCGGCTTCTTAGAGGGACTATGGCCGTTTAGGCCAAGGAAGTTTGAGGCAATAACAGGTCTGTGATGCCCTTAGATGTTCTGGGCCGCACGCGCGCTACACTGATGTATTCAACGAGTTCACACCTTGGCCGACAGGCCCGGGTAATCTTTGAAATTTCATCGTGATGGGGATAGATCATTGCAATTGTTGGTCTTCAACGAGGAATTCCTAGTAAGCGCGAGTCATCAGCTCGCGTTGACTACGTCCCTGCCCTTTGTACACACCGCCCGTCGCTCCTACCGATTGAATGATCCGGTGAAGTGTTCGGATCGCGGCGACGTGGGTGGTTCGCCGTCTGCGACGTCGCGAGAAGTCCACTAAACCTTATCATTTAGAGGAAGGAGAAGTCGTAACAAGGTTTCCGTAGGTGAACCTGCGGAAAGGATCATTGTCGTATCCTGGAAACAGAATGACCCCGAGAACGTTGAAACATCACTCTCGGTGGGCTGGGTTTCTTTACCGGAATCCATGCCTTCCGATTCCGTGGTTATGTGTTTCGTCCCCGGTCAAGGCTGGGTCGTGCACATAGCTTCCGGAGATCACCAAACCCCGGCACGAAAAGTGTCAAGGAACATGTAAGACCCGAACCTGGATCCCTTGATCCAACCAGTCCAAGTACTTACCTAAATGTCTAAGTTCAATTGAGCCGGTTTAAGTCCAAACAATACTAAGTCATTTCCAATCAAGTGAGGTTTATATTTGACAAGTACAAAGCGGAAGCATAAAAAGAAACCTCATTTTTATATATATAAGTCAATGTGATCCATACAATATTCAATCCACACAAGTTTGCACAATAGGCTAATCATAAGTCCAACTAATCTAGACACACATCACACATCCATCCACGGCCAAGTCTTCAAGACTCCTTTGCTTTACCACGATCACTGCTTGTTCCTGAAACCAAACCACAACACATGAATATCCATATGAACCGATAGCCTAACATCAATCTAATCAATACATGGTTCCGGATCCTAGATCACATCTAACTCCCATCTCTGGCCTTACTAAACACTCGGCCAAAAACTCTAAACTATACATGATAAATCATGATAAATCCAAACTAAAAGAATGGTCCAATTGGATTCCTCAGAACCGGCCTCAGTCATATAGACTTTGACCATGAACCGCCAACCGGCCAAACTGGACCAACCCTTGATACATGTTATAAATCGAACCTATCACCTTGATAATTCCTTATAAATCCCAACTAAGAGATTACAATCGCCAAACCCCAATAGTTCCCTTGGGAACCATGAGATCGGACCTTACCTCCCCAACCAAGGCCGCGGAGAGATTACTCTGACCAATCCGAACCTTGGGGGTTTGTCCGCGGGTTTAAACCCTCAGAACACATCAGAAAATAGTAGGGAAGAGATTGATAAAGGGAAAGTAAGAAACGGATGCAACCAACTCATCATGGTTCAACCGGCCAGACCATATAAACCCACGGTCTTGCGCGGTTACCATCCGGAGTGCATCAGTACCTTAGGTGTGCGTTCCTCTGCGCCTCCATCCTTCTCTGTCTCCTTCCTCTTGTCCTTATCACTTTGCCCGCCTGCCATGTCCTTGCCTGAACCGATTCCACCGATTAAAACTCACCGGAACACCACTCGGATAACACCTTACCGCCGGTTTCTCTTTACTTTCTTTCTGGTAGAATTTTGGCAGAGGTTTGCCTAGTTGTTTTCGTGCCCAAATCGATGAACAATGACTCCTATTTATAGGAAATGTCATCGACAGGCGGTTGGGACGAACGGTTACACGGTTTGGGCGAAAAGGCGCCAACCGTTCCCTTTTGCATCCCTTCGGCCAAACCGCTACCCAACTGCTCCCTTTGATCGATGTCCAGCTTCCAACACTCCTCCAGGTGCCTAGCTCACTTGCCAAGCTCCATGGTCTCACCTGACCATGTCACCACCGAGCCGGACCCATAACCGCTCACGGTCCGGTACAACCGTACATGAGCCGAACACTCCGTCCAGCTGAGGTGAGCTGGTCACTAGCTTCCCCAGCTGAGTGAGCTGACCTGCCAGCTACTGGAGCTGTCTTAGACTTGCCTGAGCTACGGTGAGCTTGCCCCACTCCTTCCCGAGCTGCCCGAGCTACCAAAACTTCATGGCCAGCTACCAAAACACTCGTCCAGCTCCTTTGAGCTTACCATTCCTTCATTCCGGTCAAGTCTCAGCTTCCTGATGCACTTAACCCCCTTTATGGACCATGATACGCTTGCCTTAAGGTCTCATAACCTGGCTGGTGCTTGTCCTCGCACCATGGCCCATCCGGATGGCTTATCTAGAACTTGGGACATGACAAGTCTCCCCCACTTGGAAGGAACTCGTCCCCGAGTTCAGACTTGATGTCTCACCATCCACATACTGACTATACCACTCAGGATACTCGGCCCTCATCCTTGCCTCGGTTTCCCAAGTGATAATGTCCTTACCATTGAATTCCCATACTATCTTAAGCATAGATACCGTTTTCCTTCTCATTGCCTTTTCCATTCTATCTATGATTCGAACCGGCCTTGTTTCTAAGGTGAGGTTCTTACCAAGATCTTTTGGAATCTCAGGCAACACAATGTCCTGGTCGGTCAGACACTTCCTTAGTTGAGACACATGGAACACATTGTGATACGCATCCATCTCGGATGGCAAATCCAATTTGTAAGCCACTGCCCCAACTCTCTCAAGTATTCTGAACGGACCTAGGAACCTTGGGTCCAGTTTCTTTCTTCCAGAAACTCTGGCCCTTCCCTTGAATGTGATCATCTTGAGATAGATTAGATCACCAACCTCAAACTCAAGATGTTTCCTTCTTTTATCTGGCGGTCTTGTGCTTCTTTCATCTTCTCCTTGACCAACTTGATCTTCTCAGTGGTCTCCTCCACAATCTCAGGACCTATTATGCTGCGCTCCCCCACTTGGGTCCAGCATAAGGGTGTCCTGCAAGGCCGCCCATACAATGCCTCATAGGGAGACATGCCTATACTGGTGTGAAAGCTGTTGTTGTAGGCAAACTCCACCAGTGGCAAGTGCTTCTCCCATGAGTCGCCCCAGTCTAGTACACATGCCCTAAGCATATCTTCTAGTGTCTGGATAGTTCTTTCCGATTGTCCATCTGTTTGGGGATGGTAGGATGTGCTCATGTTCACTCTAGTTCCTAAGGCTTTTTGGAAAGCCCTCCAGAAGTAAGAGGTGAACCTTGGGTCTCTATCAGAGACTATACTGGCCGGCACTCCATGCAGCCTCACTATCTCATCAATGTAAATCTTCACTATCTCATCCACCCCATCACCCTTCTTGATTGGTAAGAAGTGTGCAGACTTGGTCAGTCGGTCCACAATCACCCAAACTGCATCCTTCTTACCCCTTGTTGTTGGGAACCCAGTCACAAAGTCCATTGTGATGTGATCCCACTTCCACTCAGGTATAGGGAGGTTCTGAAGTAAACCACTGGGAACCTGATGTTCTGCCTTGACCAGTTGGCAAGTTGGACACTTAGCCACCCACTCGGCCACATCAGCTTTCATTCTCACCCAATGGTAATACCTCTTCATGTCCCTATACATCTTGTTCAGCCCCGGGTGCACTGAGAACTTAGACTTATGAGCTTGCCTCATAATCTCTTCCTTTAGCCCTCGGTCACTCGGAACACTCACACGCCCATGTACCAAAATGGTGCCATTGCTGGCCGTTTGGTACTCAGTCTTGTCATTCTTTGCAACCTTTTGCAAATTCTCATCCAAGCATTGTGCTTGTCTGATTCTACTAAGGAGATCGGCCTGGTCCACAACCTCCAGTCCCAGAGGTTCATCCTCACTGACTAAGGTGTTTAGATTCAAAGACCTGATCATCCCCTCCAATACATCCGCTTCTCTTTCAGCTGACACCTCTGCTCTCCTCCGGCTCAATGCATCTGCCACCAGATTTGCCTTGCCCGGATGATAAGCAATGTCAAGATCATAATCCGCCACAAATTCCATCCACCTTCTCTGCCTCAAATTCAACTCAGGCTGAGTAAAAATGTATTTGAGACTTTTGTGGTCGGTTAGGATCTGAACCTTAGCACCATACAAGTAGGACCTCCATATCTTCAGAGCAAATACCACCGCAGCCATCTCCAGGTCATGGGTTGGGTAGTTGCCCTCATGCTTCCTCAATTGCCTCGAGGCATAAGCAATGACCTTCCCATGTTGTGTGAGCACACAGCCTAATCCAGTGATGGATGCATCTGTGTAAACCACATATGGTTGATCAGCCTCAGGCAATACCAGCACTGGTGCACTGGTCAACTTGGTCTTTAAGGCCTGAAAGCTCTTATCACATGCATCAGACCATATGAACTTCACATCCTTACCAGTAAGCTTTGTCATGGGTTGTGCCACACTTGCAAACCCCTTGACATACTTCCTGTAGTACCCGGCCAAACCCAAGAAGCTTCTCACTTCAGTTGCATTCTTTGGTCTTGGCCATTCTTGTATACACTTGACCTTCTCTTGGTCAACAGATACTCCTTCCTCAGACACCACATGGCCTAGGAATCCAATACTCTTTTGCCAGAAACTGCACTTGCTCAACTTAGCAAAGAGTTGCTGCTCCCTTAGCCGCTCCAGCACCAACCTGAGATGTCTCTCATGGTCCTCCTCAGTCTTAGAGTATACTAGTATATCATCAATAAAGATGATTACAAATTCATCTAAGAAATCTCGGAAGATGCCATTCATCATCTTCATGAAGGCTGCTGGTGCATTGGTCAGTCCAAATGGCATGACCACAAACTCATAGTGGCCATACCTTGTCCTGAATGCTGTCTTTTGTACATCCTCAGGTGCAATGGGGATTTGATGGTAGCCTGATGCTAAATCAATCTTCGAGAACCACTTGGCTCCTCTCAACTGATCTAGCAACTCATCAATCCTGGGCAAAGGGTACTTATTCTTGATAGTAACCCTGTTCAGCCCCCGGTAGTCAATACACAACCTGAAACTCCCATCCTTCTTTTTGACAAAGAGGACTGGTGCTCCCCATGGGGACACACTTGGGCGTATAAACCCCTTATCCAACAACTCCTCAAGTTGTTTCTTTAACTCAGCCATCTCGGCTGGTGCCATCCGGTACGGACTTTTGGACATTGGGACCGTTCCAGGTTCAAGTTCGATCATGAACGGGTCAGCCCTATCAGGAGGCACACCCTGAAGCGCCCGAAATACATCACTAAACTCTTGAACCAAACGTATCCCGTCCGGGCTACCACCCCCCACAACCTCCTTAGTGCTAATGGTCGCCAACCAGGCCTCACAACCATTCCTCAGCATACTTTCCACTTGGACCGCTGAGACCACTAAGCTACCCGAGGTTGGTCGGATACCTTGGAACCTGATCGGGGGTCCACACCCACTCTCAAATTGCACCCTTCCTCGGTGACAATCTAAGGTGGCCCGATTCTTTCCAAGCCAATCCATCCCTAAGATCACTTCATGATTCTTAAGGCTAACCACTACAAGATCCACAGGCAATGCCCTCCTTGTATCATAACCGGGATATCCCTTACTAGGCCTTGTGATTGCATCCTTTGGCCTCCGGCCGCAACCACAACCCCAGGATCATCCCCTGAACCAATACAAAACAATCCTTTCCCAATCATCTCTGGACTCACAAAACTATGTGAGGCTCCAGTATCAAACAGAACATGTGTTTCCACACCACCAATACACAAGGTCCCTACAAAGACCCCATCTAAGTTCCTAACCATTCTAGGTTCCGTACCATGCATAGTTCCAAAAATAAAAAGAAAATAAGTTTTAGTAGTTACCAGTGATTGCTTTGAATGGCCCTGTCTCTTCCACATCCTTGGACAGCTCATACACCCTTGGAGTAGAGGTTTGACCCCGGTTCTGGTCCGGCCTGCTTCCCCCACTCCTGTTCTTGTTCTGTCCATCAGATTGCCTTGGACAGTCCTTCTTGAGATGACCCTTAAGACCACATGAATGGCAAGTCCGGTCACCTCCCACATTTGGGCACTCTCGAGCAAAGTGTCCCATCTTACCACAACGAGTGCAAGCGCCCATGGCTCTCCAACACTCCCCATAGTGGTTCCTACTACACTTAGGGCACACAGGCTTACCACTTGAGGTTTTACCCTCTTCAGCCTGGTCCCTCTTTCTCTTCCGGTCACCACTTTGCCCGGGAGCCACCACTACGCTCTTCACCTTGTGCTTAGCCTCTTCTGCAAGGTTAGTCTCCAGCATTGCCATCCTCTCAACCAGTTCAGACACACTGGAGAAGGTCCGAACTGAGCAGTAGGTCTTGAGTTCAGGCCTTAAGCCGCGGATGAACCTTCGGACCTGTACTGCCTCATCCTCCAACTCCCTCCCCACAAAGCGCCTGAGCCTGTTGAACTCTTCCTCATATTCCCTTACTGACCGTTTGCCCTGGACCAAGTCCAAGAACCTAGCCTCCAAACGGTCCCATGCCTCAGCTGGAAAGTACTTGTGGTTGAACTCCACTTCAAAGTCAGCAAAGCGCTCAATGGTTCCATTGGTGCGTTTGTCCAAAGCTATCCACCAGTTGTGTGCATCACCCTCCAGGAAGTGCACAGCAATGTCTCTTTGGTACTCCTCAGGGCACCGGGTTGACTTGAAGTTTCTAACCAACCGGTCTCTCCACTCATCAGCCTCCATAGGATCAACACTTCCAGCAAAGTGCTTTGTCCCTAGGCGGGTGATGTGCTCTAGGACTTTCAGATAGTCCACTTTCTTAGCTGATCCAGATGGTGGATCCAGCTCAATCACTTCAGCTACTGGCAACACCCGTCCACCGGCTCCACCACTTCCACCAGCTCCCACTTGAGCATGTGTGGCCTGGCCAACGGATGAGTTCACCACAGGGGTAAGCACCTGAGTCATGGCTACCATCTGGCTACCCATTAGCTTAATGGCAGCCAAGATTTCCTGCATGGAAGGCTCAGCCGCCTGATCACCCGGGCCAGTCCTCCCATCCGTCCTGATGTTTGGATCAGCCCGGTGACCAATCTCTGAGGACTCAGCCTCTCCATCCGGATCATCCTGGCGCTGCTCATCAGCTGCACCTAGCTGGCTTCCAGCTCCCTCTAGCTGCCTTGCGGTCTCCCTCAGCTGTTCATCCACGCCGTCCAGCTGAACCTCAGTCTGGTTGACTTGGATTTCAGTCACAACAGCCTCTCCGGTCCGACCCATGGGTGGAACCGTCAACTCCACATTTGGGTTAGGTACTGATGCATCACCAGCACCAGACGCCCCAGCCCCATCCTTAGCTTTCCGAGACCGCTTCTTAGTTCCCTTAGGCACATCAAAACCAAACGCAAACCAAATGTTAGTCTTGATATAAACACAAACCAAACTTTCTAAACCCCAAACAACATAGACATAAGCAAATATAAACATACACAAAACATGTCAAGAGACTCAGCCGGATGTGTGATGACCTGCCCCTAACCCAACAGCCTAGAATCAAGCATGCTCTGATACCAACTTGTAAGACCCGAACCTGGATCCCTTGATCCAACCAGTCCAAGTACTTACCTAAATGTCTAAGTTCAATTGAGCCGGTTTAAGTCCAAACAATGCTAAGTCATTTCCAATCAAGTGAGGTTTATATTTGACAAGTACAAAGCGGAAGCATAAAAAGAAACATCATTTTTATATATATAAGTCAATGTGATCCATACAATATTCAATCCACACAAGTTTGCACAATAGGCTAATCATAAGTCCAACTAATCTAGACACACATCACACATCCATCCACGGCCAAGTCTTCAAGACTCCTTTGCTTTACCACGATCACTGCTTGTTCCTGAAACCAAACCACAACACATGAATATCCATATGAACCGATAGCCTAACATCAATCTAATCAATACATGGTTCCGGATCCTAGATCACATCTAACTCCCATCTCTGGCCTTACTAAACACTCGGCCAAAAACTCTAAACTATCCATGATAAATCATGATAAATCCAAACTAAAAGAATGGTCCAATTGGATTCCTCAGAACCGGCCTCAGTCATATAGACTTTGACCATGAACCGCCAACCGGCCAAACTGGACCAACCCTTGATACATGTTATAAATCGAACCTATCACCTTGATAATTCCTTATAAATCCCAACTAAGAGATTACAATCGCCAAACCCCAATAGTTCCCTTGGGAACCATGAGATCGGACCTTACCTCCCCAACCAAGGCCGCGGAGAGATTACTCTGACCAATCCGAACCTTGGGGGTTTGTCCGCGGGTTTAAACCCTCAGAACACATCAGAAAATAGTAGGGAAGAGATTGATAAAGGGAAAGTAAGAAACGGATGCAACCAACTCATCATGGTTCAACCGGCCAGACCATATAAACCCACGGTCTTGCGCGGTTACCATCCGGAGTGCATCAGTACCTTAGGCGTGCGTTCCTCTGCGCCTCCATCCTTCTCTGTCTCCTTCCTCTTGTCCTTATCACTTTGCCCGCCTGCCATGTCCTTGCCTGAACCGATTCCACCGATTAAAACTCACCGGAACACCACTCGGATAACACCTTACCGCCGGTTTCTCTTTACTTTCTTTCTGGTAGAATTTTGGCAGAGGTTTGCCTAGTTGTTTTCGTGCCCAAATCGATGAACAATGACTCCTATTTATAGGAAATGTCATCGACAGGCGGTTGGGACGAACGGTTACACGGTTTGGGCGAAAAGGCGCCAACCGTTCCCTTTTGCATCCCTTCGGCCAAACCGCTACCCAACTGCTCCCTTTGATCGATGTCCAGCTTCCAACACTCCTCCAGGTGCCTAGCTCACTTGCCAAGCTCCATGGTCTCACCTGACCATGTCACCACCGAGCCGGACCCATAACCGCTCACGGTCCGGTACAACCGTACATGAGCCGAACACTCCGTCCAGCTGAGGTGAGCTGGTCACTAGCTTCCCCAGCTGAGTGAGCTGACCTGCCAGCTACTGGAGCTGTCTTAGACTTGCCTGAGCTACGGTGAGCTTGCCCCACTCCTTCCCGAGCTGCCCGAGCTACCAAACCTGTCATGTCCCCGATCCTAGATAGGATCGGCCGGATGGACCATGGTGCGAGGAGACGCACCAAATCAGGTCTAATGACCTAAGACAAGGCGTAGCATGGTCCGGCAAGTGGGTTAAGGGTATCAGGAGGCTGAAACTTAACCAAGGCAAGGAAGGTTCAAGCTTAGGGAAGCTGGACAAGGGTTTAGGCAGCTGGCCGGAGTGTGAATCAAGCTCGGGCAGCTGGAATGAAGTGTGAGGGAGCTCACAGTAGCTCACCAGAGTACTGGTCAGCTCCAGTAGCTGGAGTGTTAGCTCACTCAGCTGGGGACAGTAGTGGTCAGCTCATCTCAGCTTGGAGGAGTGTTATGAGTTGACATAGTGTGACCGGTCCATGGGCGGTCATGGTCCGGTGGGATGTGGTGCGGTCCGGATGGGACCAAGGGTGTTTGGTGGTGCAGCCAGGCACTTGGCAATGCGCCAAAGGATGAAGTTCGATGTATGGGAGCAGCTGAGAGGCAGTTGAGGAGCGGTTGGACCGAAAGGATGCGGTATTTGCCGCATGTGTCCATTCGGCCATTCACTCGTGCCCATTCGCCCAAAAACGGTTACCCGCGCCTTTGTCTATAAATATAGACCTTGGGCATCGATAATTGTCATCAGACAAAGAGGGGAAACTCTGCCAAAATTGCCAGAGAATCCAAGAGAGAAAGAGACCGGCGGTTTTACTTGTGGGCCGTGTGAGTGTGGTGGTGATTTGTTCTTGACCGGCGACCAAGGAGGTGTTGTGGGAAGGAACCGTGTGAAGATGGATGCAAGAGGAACCGATAAGGCAAGTGGGAAGGATCAGAACCCATCGTCGGCCACTCCTAAGGTTAGTGATGCTAACCACTTACCATCGCCGTGATCCGTGTGTCCGGATGGATGGATCGCGTGGACCAAGTGATGTTGGTTGCATCCGTTCTCCCTTCTCTTCCATTCTATCTCTTTTATAATATATATTGATGTTGTCCGTGGGTTTAAACTCATGGTCGGACCCTCAGGGCATGGATTGAACCGGGTAATCTCTCCATGGCCTTGGTTGGGCATGTAAGGTTGGATCTCTAACTTCCGGTTGAGGTTTGGGGATTCCGACTTCATATATCTCTTAATTGGGATTTATCATGAATTATCATGATGAAAGGATAATTTTATATCATCGATTTGGAGGTGGTAGGTTATGACCATGGGGGCGGGTCTAGGGTGAGATCGGTATGATCCGGACCTGTTCTGGGGGTTCTGACTTGACCATGCTCTTAGTTGTGAATTATCATGATTTATCATGGTGTTTGCATAATTTTTAGAGACCTAACCGAGTGGGTCAAGGTTTGGGACAGAAACTAGTTCTAAGGGACTTAACCATGCATTGATAGACTTGTTGCTAGGATATCGGTTTGATTGTGTATTTGATGGATTTTATATGATTGCAGGATCTGGTCAGGATCGTGGGAAAGCCAAGGAGCTGTGAAGACTCAAGCCAAGGATGGATGTGTGATGT
>NW_026617080.1:0-19467 GCF_000801105.2 Raphanus sativus | reverse complement strand
ATATATATATATGGTTTAATACCATCTTATATGAGGCTTTTTGGGAGTAACAATGTGAAAACAAATCTGTGAGGATTTAAATTCAAATGGTGACGGATGTCTGGTTTTAATTGAACGTTTAACCTCCAGTACGGACATCCGGTATGGCTCTAGTAGTACACATAGGCCATGAATGCATCTGATTCATCACAACAGATTGGTATCAGAACCAAGGTTATTTGGTCATTGGTTTGAGAAAAGAATTGTCATAATAAATAAAAAATAGTCCAAATTTCACATCAGATATTAAAAAAATAAAATCTAATATATATATATATATATATTTGGTTCAATTCCTCTTAATATGAACCCTTTTGAAAATAATGATCCAAAAACAAATTTGTGAAGACATAGACTTAAAACAAAACAAAAAATCATAATAAACGAAGAGATTGGACATTTAGCAATGGACGTCTCATTCTAATTGAACATCTGGCATTCAGTACGAATATCCGATCTAATAGAACATCTGACCAAGGGGTGCATCTAGGACGTCCCAACAGGTTCATTGAACTTTTCAAGGTTTTTACAGACAAAGAGATAAAGCCACACATGCACTTGACAAGATCACACTGACAATATCTCGACCCGTATTAGGCCAATGTCTTTAGCATTTGACCTTTTCTCATGGTAAGTGACCCTAGTGGCATTCAATACTTATTTTAATCTACTATTTAGTGTTCATCAATTTTTGTGAGTTTTACTTTCTTTCGTACGTAGTGTGTAACTTTATACGGGAAATATTGGTATATGAAAACGAAACAAATTGCAATTATCACAAAAATCCAAATTATTTACGGCAATTGGGTCTCCAATAACCATTTTGAAAAACAAATCGGTCTCTAACCCTATGGACCCTAACTTTCATGTGTTACTAGTCAATATGTATAGGAAATGGAGACCCACTTTCCGTTTTTTCTTGTCATCTCATTAACTTTATCTAACGTACGTTTCGATTGAATTTTAGTTTTACGACAAAACAAATTGGGTGACTGAACGTAACGGATAGCTGAGACAAGTTCACATGGGAAGATGGTCGTCGTTCATTGTCCACGCAATAACATAGAAAACCTCGTTGTTATTTCATTTTATATTCGTAAACTTAAAACTAATCTATTCTGGCATCAATTATATCTCATCATTGTTCGTTGTTCTTATTCTCATTGTTATAATTATTATGATTCTAATTTACCCTGAGCCTACGTTTCCATGTGTGTATCATCAATCATGCCAAACTGTTTAATAAAAATATTCACAAACTCAAACAAATATACAATAATGTACATTATCCTTCAACCAATCCACAACATGATGTAATTTTTTTTTTGTATATGGATATCAATTACATCATGTTGTAAGTTACAAAAAAAAAATTACATCATGTTGTCGATTGGTTGAAGGATAATGTACATTATTGTATATTTGTTTGAGTTTGTGAATATTTTATGATGTAAAAATATCCATATACATTTTTTCTACATCATGTATATCCACCTTTGATTACGTAAACAAATCACTGTTTTTTCTACATGTAATTTTTTTTTTGTAACTTACAACATGATGTAATTGATATCCATTTAGATTTTTGAAAGATGCATACATATCAAGGTGGAAGTATATAATGTTTACGTAATCAAAGTTTAACAACACGAGTAGAAAAACAGTGATTTGACTAAGACATGTAACTTACGGTGGTTTGTATTTAAATTATGACAGTTAAGATACTTTCTGCAAGATTAAATCCAAAAATTAAATTGAATAAAATACATATACACATTAAAAACTGATACTATTTTTTTCTTGCCGGCTCTAGCTCCGGTGTGATTACACAAACTCCACACTTGGTAAGTGCCGGTGATTCCACTGCTCCGACGATGAGGAACCAATGAATCTCATATTAGAAACAATGTACTCTTTTAGAGTCTTCAAAGATTCATCTCTCTCCCCATTATCAACAACCACTGATCTCTTCTCCACAGGATCATCATCATCTTCGCCGGAGCCAACAAATCTAGATTGGCTTTCAACATAACCCCACTTACTTCCACTCTCCATGTTCAGCTCAATAGACTTAAGATCACTCTCCTCCTCCTCCTCCTCCTCATCCTCATCAGAGCCATCTATTATCTCTAGAACCCGACCAATCTCCGACGACCCTTTTCCCTCAAGAACCCTCCGGAGCTCCTTCTTCAGCCTCTCCACGGCGGCGTGTTTCTCCTCGAACTCAAACTTCGCCTCCGTAAGCTTCATCTGAACCCTCTCTTCCCTCAAAACATCAGCTACACGCATCATCTCCCTCTCTTTCTCCATATCTTTCTTATCTTCTCCGATTCCTCTCGCCAGCTCATCGCACACCTCCTCGAGAACATCTCTCGCTCTCCTCTCTCTCTCCATCTCCTCCTTCGTCTTCCTCTCTCTTTCCTTAGCTTCCGCTAGCTCTCTCCCTAACTTTATGTTCATCTTCTCCGTTCTCTGCCTCAGCTTTCTCTCGACCACCGCCTCTTCTCGAAGCTTCTCTATTAACCTTCTATTCTCCTCCTCCTCCGCGTCGAACTCACTCACCAGATGCTTTAGAGAAGATCTTGCTCTGTCCAGTTCGCACACCAGAGCAGAGATTAAACGGTTGCTTGCTGTCTGGTGATCGTCTCCGAGCTTACCGATTCGTTTTAAGACCTTCACGAGCTCTTTAGACGTTTTTAAGCCGTCGGTGACGTTCTTGAAACGAGTTTTCACCTGTTAGGTTTAGGGTTTAACAAATCATATTTATCTTCTTACGCAAGAAAGATATGTTTTGTAAGAAAGAAAAAAAAAAGCGTACCGAGTTTGTGCCGGTGGTTTTGTATTCGATTAGTTGTTGTCTTTGAGGAACAGTTTCTCTTTCATGGAGAATGATTCTCTGTCAAATTTTGATTATTCAAGACTTGGTGTTCAAGAAAAGAATAAAGAAAAAAAAACAGAGTTAACTTGAAACGGAAGCAAACCCTAACCTCTGGTCCAAAACGGGAAATGGGATCGGATGAGTTTGGTGGAAAATCATGGGAAGAGATCTCTGTCGGTTTCTTCCTTCGGTTTCTCGACGGTTTCTTGCTTCTCAAGTTATCTCTCTCGGAGTTTAGGGCAGGATCTGTGCCGCCGTCGCTGATCTCCCACAGAGTTGCCGCCAGCTTTCTTGCCGAGACGGGGAGTTTCTCAAATTGATCTACATGATGTTTCTCCGGCGATAAGGACAAGAGTACGGGAGTTTTAGCGGCGGAGATGGACTTAACGGGAGTTCCTGAGCCGCCGTTGTCTTGTGCGGCTCTTTTGCCGGCGAAAATTGCGCGTTTGAAGCGGTTTTGACGAGCTAGTGAAGAGGAAGAGGAGGAAGAACCACCTCTCTTCCTGATCTTGCACCCTCTTTTCCGATCCATATTTTTTTTTGTATTGTAATACAACAAATCAGCAGAACACAAGATTGTCTCGAATCTTGTCTGAAGACAAAAAATATTTGAAAATTTGGAATTGGTTGGTGCTTTTTATGAGAAGTGGGTCATGAGGTTGAACGAGTAGAAGAAACTTGAAGTGGTTTCTCGAAGATATTGTTTTGAATCTCTGAAGAAACTTTAAAGTGAGTGAATGGGATAATACAAAAAAAAAGAGAGAAAGTCAAGATTAATTTTTGTGTGTGTTTTCTTTTGCTTTCTTTTCTGAAGTTTATTAGAGTTATTTATCTCCGTATTGAAGAAACTGAAAAAGAAATTGAAGAATAAGAAGAGATGGTTGCTGAGATTCTTTAGTTCCTTTTGAAAGACTTTAAAAAAGGAAAAGGCTTTGAATCTGGGAAATTGTGTTACTTCTTGGGGGAAGAAAGAGAGAAGAATATGGACTGTGGAGGAAGACAAAGGATGGGAAGAGAAAGGAGTGTGGTGTGGTGTGTTTTGTTTGTGTGCGTTGTCTAATTTTGCTGGAGGATTCATTGTACACACACCATTAACCCGTCTTTTTTTCAATTTCTTCAAAATTTTAAATTTATTTTAATAATTCTATAATTAATAACTGTCCTATTCATTAATGCAACAACGACTTGTAAAAGGGTTGTATTATGGAATCTGTCAATCCAAATTAATACTTTTCTAAAGCAAATCTCTGTATAGGACATTAAAAGACTTGCCAACAGTCTAAAAAGACAGTTCAATTCAGAAGCTTTTTCGGAAATGATACGAGCAGCAATCTTAACTAATAAAGTTGAGTTTTTTTTCTCCTTGGGGGAAAAAATGACATGTGGCATTCTCCTTTTAATAATTAAATTTTTTTTTTCAATTTTATTTAATATGTTTTGGTATTAATTGTTACTAGGTGTTAGTTTATTTTTGTTGTTAGTTTATTTTTGTTATTGTTAACTAATAAAGTTGAGTTTTTTTCTCCTTGGGAGAAAAAATACCATGTGGCATTCTCCTTTTAATAATTAAATTTTTTTTCTCAACTTTATTTAATGTGTTTTGGTATTAATTGTTACTAGGTGTTAGTTTATTTTTATTGTTAGTTTATTTTTGTTATTGACAATTTATTACAATGATGTTTTAATTTTAGATTGAAATTTAATTTGTTATGAATTTTTTGTCTTGATTTTCTTTAGATTTCATAACTCTTATGTTACATTTTTAAAAAAATACTTTTAAACTATTTCTTAATATTTTATATGTCAAATAAAAATACAAAAATGGAAACTAAAGTTAATTATTTTCAAAAAAATTAAAACATAAAATAGATACATATCCATACTATTACTTTATGTTTGAAAACATTTAAAATATTAACTTTAGTTTTTATATATTTATTTTCATAGCTAATATATTATCTTATAATAAAACTAATGCATTTACTAAACCGCGGTTCACCCACGGTTGATCCAATGATTCAGAGACCCGGTAAATCGTCTGATTCAGTGTCCGGGTCGGGTGTCAAAACATTGGTTTATAGGATTTCTTTATATTTGATGTTGACAATGGAAAATGGAGCCTTTACGATTCTCCTTTTTTAATGAAATCGACGTAACCGCCATATAATCAATCTAGAAATTCCACTCATCCCACTCTAATAATGTTTAGTAACTGATGACGACTCAAGTCCAAAAGACTAACATTTGGTCTATTGGTATTGACACATAAACTCTATGGTATCTTCCCATGTTACACTATGTAAGGAAACCAATAATTTCCCTGATGCATGCTATCCGTGTTTACATTTTAAAAACCGTGAACATGATTAATATACTCTTAAAAATTAACTAAACAAAAAAGAATCATTACTTCCGATCTAAGAGAAATTTAAAAATATTGCCTGGTTGCTAAAGTTATTTAAAATTGATGCAAACCACACACCACCCTCACCATTAATCCTTTGCACCACACTGACCATTTATTGTCAAAATCATTACTAAATGCAACAAGTCAGCAAGCCCGAATATTACAGATAGTTAGAAATTGTATTTATCATGATCGTTATAGATGCTAACATCTCATTTACTAATTAACAAATTGATTTTTTACTAGGAAGATTTGGTGAAATTGTTCCATTCCGGTTAAAATAGAAGTTGTCCATTAAATAGAGGAGTTTAGGAACCATTTATAGTTTTTTAGCTAAAAACCATATTTAGATTCATATTAAGATTAGTTGATATTTCTAAATAAGGGTGGACAAATAAGAATTTCGTTATGAACACACACAAAATCTTCCATTATAACAAAACTAATATAGAAAATAATTTTATGTTTCTTATTTTAAGATACATCTTTTTGAGAGACCTTAAAACTAAAGTAACACATACAACTCGCACTCTATATTTTAAAAGTCAACATGGTAATTTTAAAAATATATATTAGATACTCACCAATTATTTTATTAAAAATTGACACTTCACCCATATTTTTTTTATAAATTTATAAAATTTGAACAGTATTACATCTTTCTATTATTTGAACTAAATATATTAGTAAAAGTTTTATAGTTCATATATAGTTACTTTAATAATTAATAATATAAATATGTTTTCTATATAAAACATCAACTTTGTTTATACTATCGGTTTTTTTATTCTATTTTTATTAAATCGATTAGTAACAACCACTTATCCTATTCCACTTTGAACTAAACAACTTCAAACAAAGTCACTAACCATTATCAATAAAGATCAGAAAATATCATTTTTAATATATTTTTTATTTTCATATTTAACATATTTTATTTGTTAAGACTATATAATAATTTATATATTTATGTAAAAGTATAACATACGAACCCGGCGCGTAGCGCCGGAATATCACTAGTTCTATATATAGAGTTCTTTTTTTTTTCTTTTGAAAAAGAGTTTACAATTGTAGGCAGTGCCGGTCCTGAATAATTTTAGATCAAAAGCAATTTTAAAAATAAGACTTTATAATTACAAAATCAGAATATTTTTATATCTTAAGCATAGGTAGGTAATCGAACCCATCACACATATTTTTCTTATTTGCATCATTAACCATTAGACTATTTTCGAATTTTGTAAATAAATCACCGATAATTTAGCAAAACAAGTGAAAACCGAAAGCCTAAGTTTTCATGGCTTTCCCTCAGGACCGCTACTGATTGTAGGTAGAGAATTTGATCAGTCGTTAGGCATCAACCACCATGCTATGACAAAAATTAACAGTATTTTAGACAAACACACCCTCACTTATGTTGCAACATTTTTTTAGATAAAACGTAGACAAAAACAAAACATATTTGAGAAAAATAACATTAGCTATTGATTACGATATTCAATACTTGGCTGGAAAAAAAGAGAGGAATATGTGATGAACTTTAGTTCTTTTTTTTTTTCTCTCTCGAATTCGGATTTGTATTTATAAAATGGTAAATCGGATTTTCTCTCGCATAAACCATTTTCAAATGGCAAGAGAAAATGTAAAGAAATGAATTTTTATAATTTAAAGGAAATTTGATTATAGGAATTTTCGTATATTTTGTGTTTGGCATATGAAAGACGGGCACATGTTAGAGTACAATAATAGTGAAATCCTTATGGAACATCCCAATAGATGCCTTCCTTGTCAGTCAAATCAAATCCCTCTTCCAGATCCTTGTTAACTAGTATAATAAGGATCCGTATAATAATTTCAGATATCACAATTCAAAATAAATTATAGGGAATTTGCAAATAATTTCAAGAATTTGTATATTTGGGTTCATCGTGTCTAAATTTTACCCAGTAAATAGAATGTAACTTTTGTGAGGCTAAGGGGGTCCCACTATTATGCAAGAAAATAAGACATATATGAACGGCTTCGATTAGTTTAGGTCCTACCTTCTCTGTCTTTGACTACTACTCGCAAATCACATGGAGACATTGACAAATTGTCACCACACCTATATACTTTTAAGAAAATACTAACAAACAATTCGCCATTTTCCTTCATATAAAATGAAAAAATAACATTATTTAAGACGTGCAAAATGGTCCCATGGTCTAGTGGTCAGGACATTGGACTCTGAATCCAGTAACCCGAGTTCAAATCTCGGTGGGACCTTTCTTTCTCTTAATTTTTGAACAACTTAAACTAATAGCTTATTTTGGGTTGGGCCCCTTCCTTACTACCACTACCACATGTCTCAGGCAAATGCTCAACTTTTCTTCTTGGTAACAAAATGGTTATCATCAGTTGTTTCCAATATTGATAGACTCAGACAAAACATTTACTAATTGCATGTTCATTTCACAACGAAATTAAGAATACTTCTAAAAAGTCACTAAAAATCTGTTTTAACTTCCCTCTCAAACTAAAAGCTTTCTCAACCAAATCAAAGATAACACCCCAGAGAAACAAATTCTACTAGTGTTTCTCTTTTCTTTTTGACCACATTCGTGTGGTGCTCTCATGAGATGTATTTCTCCTGTTGCTCGTGCAAAAGCTTCGCTGAAGATTTGGCATCCAGGTACAGTGATGTTACTTCCTCTATGTCAGCCTGTCCCAAGTTGAAACACCAAAAGATATTGAATTGGAAGAATGATTAACAACAGCATGACACTTAATTCTTATACACTGCTCTACTGTTCAAGAATTCACAATTACCTTGCAGATACTGTCACGTCCATTCATTTTCGCCACGATGCTGGCAGGAGACAGAAGCTGAACCGCGTGCCTGCAAGTGAAGGCACAGAAAAAGGTTCAGAGATGAAACATAGATAAATTTGTTTTTATTTTTTTTGGTAAGAAAAGGATAATGACAACAATATTAGTCTTACAACCTTAAGGAAGTTCTTTGCCCAATGTCCCCAAGTAGAACCAAGCATTCTTCATCCACTGTTAGCTCTTCCACTTGCGCACGAATGGCTATAATCTGACCCCACATTACACATTTATTAGAACGTTGTTGATTAACTGAAACCTAAAATGGCAAATAGAATAACCTGTATCATTTCAGAGGGGTTATAGATTTGAGTCCGGATAATAACCAACCGATCCAACAAGTCAATAGGGACACCATGCGGACTTGGCGTATCAGTCCCTCTGCACAGTAACTAAGTTAAACCAAAAGCTCACGTTATATTTTTAAAGTACAAAATGACAACGTGAACCATATCTCCTCACCTTACGTTGCAAACACCTCTGTTTGTTGCAAATATCACAATAGGAGACAATGAGCTCTCGAGAGCACGGTTCAAGTATGAAAAGCACTCCATATCAAGCATATGAACCTGAAGGTTTTGTAGCAAGATCAACAAGGTGGAATGACAACAAACTTATCAGGAAAAGGTTACCTCATCGATAAATAGAACTCCAGGAACGAGTTCTGCAACACCTTCATCTATATAACGGTTCACAACCTGCAATAAACCAGACATTTAAATACTATTAGTCCTTTAGCAAAATTTTTAAACAATTAGGTCTTAGTGAAGAAGATCAACCTTGTTAATTTCTTGCCGCAGCTTATCAGTGATCTCAGTCGTAGATAGTGGGATCCAACTTGAGTTGTTTGGTTCCTTTGACTGTCTTGAGACCAATGATAACATGGCTGATGCTTTTACCATAACCACCAGTAAGACTTTCAGTTTCTTCTGGGGACAGCTCAGTAACCTGAAACTCAAGGGAAACAAGTTAATAAGAATCTAAAGGGGAAAGAGACATATTAACTGAAAGTAGCAAGCACACCTACCTCTCCTTCGTAGACGTCTTTGGTTTCCTTGATACGTAGACAAATGGCACGTCTAAAATTCTCCATGAGGACCTCAGTTTTCTTGACCTCCGATGAGTAAACCTCAGAACCAACCATTGGACAGAAGGGAACCTGCAAACCAAAATTCAAATAGCATAAATAAGCTAAAAAAGTGAATAAAAAATCAATTTTCATACAACAAGGGGAGGATACAGTAAGAAGATGAGATTTACACCTTACTTCCAAGCTCTTGGGATATTCCAAGAGCCAAAGCGGTTTTGCCGGTACCGGGAGGACCAGCGAGCAAAAGAGCCTTGCCAGCCATTTTCTTCTGCTTGATCATGTCGACTACGAGACCAGCTGCCTCTCTTGCCTCGAGTTGACCCACGAATCCAGCTGCCAATGGTATTGGTATTCCCGTTGGCTAGCAAAGAAAAAAGGGCAACGATAACACAATGAAGGATCACTACAAATAGGCAGGGCTTTACGGGTCTCTAAGCATCATTCAGCACAATATATTATAACAAATGCATTTAAATATTGAAGCTTTGCAGATACAATCTGAGGTTAAAACTTTAAACCCTAAAGTCGAACACACTTTGAGCTATACGTGAATACTACACAGAAAGCTACTAGGGAGAAGAAGAACCTCGAGACCGAGGCCTTTGATATGAGTGTGAGTAGCAATCCGCTGTTTCTTAGCGGTGGACTGTATTTCTTCTATCTTCACTTTCTCCATCTCCTTCAGCTGTTATCGTGGTCCTTCTAAGTCTCTTTGCTGTATAGTCTCCGACGACGACGACGGCGGCGGAAGAGTTCGAACTCTCGTTTTGATGCTTCTTCCTCTTCACATCGGCAAAAAACTCTATTTTTCTACAGTTTATATCTTAGTTTTTATTGCATAGATAGCCCTTAAACTCCTGTTTCCTTACCAAATCTCCCCACTCTTTGTTAATTAAGTAAATACTAGAAGGAATAACAGTTATTATTGGTAGGAAACAATCTACTGTCTTTCACTCAAATACATTTTAAAAAAAAATAGTGGGGTAGAGAAAGAGGGTGAACAAGAAATTTTTTTTTTCTTGTGCAACACCAAAAAGAGTTATAAGAACTGTTTACTAAGTCAGGACTCAAGAATTATTAAATTAAATTAAGGGGCGAAACTGAAATATACGAATAATGAAAAGGACTTTGTTCTTTGGTAACTTTTTGTTCTCTCCCTCAAAGTCAGATAAGCTCACTGTTTTTTTTTTGGAACCAGAGGAAGCTGTCCACACATGGAGACTCTCTCAATCCCCGCCGCTGCTTGGTTTTCCAGCGGCGCCATTACTCCTCCTCCGAACGCGAGGCTTTCTCCGCCTTACTTCACTCGGAAACCGTCGAGCAAAAATTCCCGACGACTGTCCGCTTTTAACGCCGCTTCTCGCTCCTCAGGTAACACTACATTTCTTCTATCTCTCTCTATGTATACGTTTTCATCTCTAAAATTGAGTGTTCCTGCTCAAATGATTCTCCATTGGATGTGAAAAATTGAATACTACTGTCTTTGGTGATTTTTTTAGTGAGTGAGCTTGTGGGGGAGGATGTGCTACAGATGTTCTTGAAAGACAGAGAAGAAAACGGAGATTTCATTTCTAAAGTCTCTGATCGGCTCTGGTTAAGGGAGGTTCTAGAATCTATTGATCTCAGCTCTAGTGGTGCTTCTTCAGCTGTTGTTGGACTTGAAGATAGTCAGGTAAGCTATGTTTATGCGTATAGTACCAATTAGTGGTCTTTGAAAGCATGCATCTTTTTTTTTTATGTTGGTAGTATTATTAAAGTGATTAAAGCTTTAGGTTTCTTTCATATGTTCATTAGTAGTTTAGCTAGTTGATCAAGCTTTTTAGGTTTTAAGTTCTGGGTTGTGAAATATCCAGTCCATCACTCTATTGTCAAGTGATCTTAGTTTTGCTTTTGACGATTTAAAAAATCCTTTATTATGTGCATTCAGGTATAGTTTAAGAGAGATACATTTTCATGTTGCAACATGGCAGTGAGCTTAGTTTGCTTTCATGGAGGAAATTTTTCTCACTTGGAATTGTTACTTTTGTCGTTATATATGCAGCAGAGGTTGGTAGATGGTGCAGATTATGATGAGGATGATGAAAGCGGTTTCTTGAAACTTAAACCCACCCAAGAATGGATTGTTGGGGAAACTGATTCCGCCCCCATGAATAGGAAAGCTCTAGCTAAGGTGTGTCATCTCTTCTTTCTTTTTTCTGAATGTTTCTAGTTGTCTTCGTTTGACACCCTTTTCTCATTACATTATTTTACTGCGTTTTTATCTACTTTCTCCATAACCCTTTTGGGTATTATCGCAGGCATTACGGGATGATAGCGAGCGGAGGATGAAACTTAACTTTCTGAAATATGAAGCTGTATGATTGATTTATTCCTTTTCAGTATGTTTCTTTGATTAGAATGATTTACCAAAACAGTTTCTTTGTGGGAAATAACTGTTCAGTACGTGATGCAGTGGTTATTTTCGGTGCGTTAGTTTATAGAACTCACCTCTGAGTAATTGCTTTTGTGTCTTTTTCTTTTGTAGCTGAAGCGTGAACTGATGTACCTGTCAATTGTTATTGGAACCGGGTGCAGCGGATACTGCTTACTAGCTTTATCACCCCAGGTAAGCTCTCTCATGGGTGTTCGTTTTTCCTTTTTTTAAGGTCAATCATAGATTAAGCATCGTTAAAAGTAGTTGTGGCTTACAACTCTAACTATTCACGAGAATCTATTGTTTTATCTAAACAGGCTGCAGTTAGTTATGGAGTTGGAGTTCTTTTCAGGTTAGTTCTCTACTTTTATGGTTGAAGAAAGATAAGACCTCGAGATTGTAATTCTATAAGTTCTGCAACATACTTCCTCGTGCAGTAACATTGTATATTCCTAACCAAATCTGCTTCCAGTGCAGTTGCTTGTACCTTCAGCTTTTGTACGGATACGCAGATGGTGTTTCACGTGAAGATGTTCCTAATATCTTCCTGAAAAAGAAGACTAAAAAGTAAAAGCTGCTTGCTAGTTCATCAAACAATGGAATAGTTTTCATTGGTCATCTTGCTCTTAGCTTACTTGTTTGTATTGTCCGAACCTCAGAATCGGGATAAGAAGTGAAGACCTTGAAGACTTTGTAAAGAGAACGATCCGGGGCAGTGGAATGGCACTCTCTTCCCCACGTCTAGTGATCCCAGCTGCAATCTATGCTCTGTGGATTCTCTCGCATAAGTACTTTCAGAATGACGTCTTCGACTTCCAGGTAGCTATTTCTAAGCTAATATTGCTTATGTTTGCTTTTGAGAGCTTGAAAGTCGAATACTTATCAAATTTTCATATTTATCTGTGTGTTTGGAAGTTTTTAGCTTTTATTTTTATCTGTGTGTTCTACGAAGTTCTTATTTTTACTTCCTATACTCACTTTCTTTTCCACATGTTTTTAACAAGTCTAAACCTCTTTTGTTTGTTTTGTCTCTCTCTATACAATATCAGATAGTTCCAGCCATGGTTGGTTTGTTTGTATACAAAGCTGCAGCTCTGGTTCAAGTGTACAGAGACAACCAAGATCTTCAGTTCATTTTCCCAGACGATCTTTGACCTTCCGAGTTAGACGATTTGTGATTTGTTTGGTTCATGATCTCAAAGGGCATCAGAAACTGGCTGCTAAAACTTAAAGATGAGCCTGAGGATGTAGAGTAACCTGTGTGTTCTCGGTTTTTTTTCTTTTTTCTTTAACGCCGTCTCCTTGTAAAATTTTGAGGGAAAATACAAAATATATTTTGTATGTCAATGTACCAGAACATAAACTATTGAACATGTGTGAGAGGAATAGTTATAAACAAGAAATGTTACAAACAACAAATATGTGATGTACATTGCAGATGCAAGATTCATAAAAGACAAACCAGATGAGATACAGAGAACAAACTCACACAAGTAACACCTTCTAGAAGAGAAGATGTAGTAGTCTTTTATGAAACTCTGAATCATTCTGACATTTACAATACTTGCGCATAATCAAGGAAGACAACGACATGTAACTTAATTTACAAAACAATGATCTGTTCCCGGCTGAAAAACCTTTTAGAAGTGCCATTACATTCGATAAGGCCTCTTGAGATTAAGATCTGCATGAGGATAAAGTGATGCCTCCACAGAAAAAGGCGATTAGGATGTACAGTACGACAACTATCAAGCACGTCATCACTACCCTGTCAACACACAAACAATAACAGCAGGTTTAAAATCGAGAAATGAGTTATAACTCTAATGATATGGAAGAGAAGCTACAAGACAGAGAGAGAGATGGTTACAAGAGCTTAGCGTTTTTCATCCAAAGAGCTCTGCGTAAGCGCTTAGACTGTTTCCTGAAATGAAACGAACTATCCTGCATTGTTGCAGTTTTATCAACAAGAAGCTCAATCCTATCACCTCGCTCCATTATCTTCTCAATGTTCTCCACCATCACCGATCGAATCTAGTATAACAACAAGACAAGTGAGACGAAGTGAAAAACTTTCGCCAAAAGGTTCTGCCTTTTCAATTGAAACTATAAAAAAGAAACAATTTTTAACCTCACTGACTTCTCCTCTGACACGATTGAGAGCATCAACACTAGGATTACTAGAGAAAAACTCCATCTGCTGATGCAAAACCCTCGAGAACTCATCATTCATAGCGTAAGCTGGTGCATGAAGCGCCACTCTCCCGTAGTTTTTCATGAACCTCATGTGAACATCTTCCAAATACGAAAACGGTATCCTCCCTACACAACCAAAGACTCTGGATCAATCAGAGACTTCAAAATCAACATGGCGAACGTTTCATAAAAGATGCTTACTTCCGAAGGTATCGTTGGCCATACAGAGAAAGGTGAGTCCATCGGATCTGAGGATGTGGAAGATGTAACGGTCTTGCGAGAAACAGAGTCTCTCGTCGGCGGTCTCCGGCGAAAGTTTTTCGAGGATCCGCCGCACCACGGCGCCTGTGTTTCCCGTGACGGCGCTGAATTCAGCTAGCACCACCGTGGCTCTCGCCACAACCGCGTAGATGATCGCCATCGGAGAAGTCAGGTACGGTGGATCGCTCGCTCCGGCGTCGACTTTGCTGCGATTCGAGTCGAGTCTCTTAATTAAAAGTTCAATAAGAGCATTACGTTTGGAATAAAAACCCCTTTATTTGTTGTTATATTTTTAATTAGGGACCTACATATTGTTTTCTAACATTTTGCACCCTAAACAATTGTAAACCATCATTTTTAAATGTAGTAAACGTATCATTGCACTTATCTCATCTACTAGAAATTTGGATTTTTAAGATCGAATCACATTTTTTTATCAACTTGATCCTGCCGAAATGGTTTTGTTAATATTTAAAGCATTGCAGTGAATTTTTTTCCTATTCCAAAATCCAAATTAGGAACGCAACAAACTCAATTCTTGCATTTTAATCGTTAGACTACTTCATCCTTTTTAGCCTGTTTTCTTAGATCAAGTTTTGGTCGGACGAGTCATTCTTATTACGTAGAATACTTTCTATCTAACTTTTATTCTTATTTTTTTTTTGCCAGTCAGCCCGCCCGACCATTGTTGCTCCAGAAAATCAAAGTTATCTTATAGACTTTGAAAAACATTAATATTCGAAGAAAAAAACGGACCACTCTTACCAGATTTTGAGAAAATCCTCTTATCTCTCATACATAAAGCCGTTTAAAGTCATCTTTTTTATCTCAATATGAAGACTCGAAAATCTTTTGTTGCATGCACGTAGCCGGAAAAATTCATCCTCAATTTTATCAAATTTTGTCTCAAATTATATAAATTTCAAGTGGTAGCATCAGAAGAGTTTTTAAACTGGGCCTTCAAATTATTCTTGTTAATATGGGCTCTAACACACACAAAAATTTGAACCCTCAAAATTTATATTTTGTTAAAGCTTTTACTAAATTTTACATTATAGAAATTTTAGTAAGATTTTACAATAAAAAATAAAAATACATATGAAAAAGTGGTGCCCTTATGAACTCTAGTGTCCTAAATTATATGATAATATTAGTTTTTTAACTTATATTAGTTCTGAACCCAAAAAAATGTGGTGTGTAGAAAAAAACAATGTATAGTGAGTGTATAAGTGTATTAGACAAGGACAAGCAATCGACGACCAAAATAACCTTTTAGTCTTCGTCCACTTTCACCTTTATAGTCGTATGTAATTGATCTAATACATACGAAGTATATATATATATGTTTCCTCTATTACAAAAGAAAATTTGAAGGGTCCCAAATTTGAATGTTGGCTCTTTTCGGGGAATTGTTTGTCGGCAAATATTATCGTTTTGCCATTGTCGTTGGTGCCTGGTGACACAAGTAGAAGTAGAAGGCTTAATTCAGTTATAAACTTGACTTTTTTAGTTGAAGATTGTACTAAATTATAGTATCACGTCATAAATAATGACCTCCTTAAAAATTTCACGAATCATAATACTAACTTTGCTAAATCTATAATATATTTATTTCTTATGTTCACACTCATGGGCCATGAGTCATGGCGTAGTCGTAGACCGATAACCTAGTATAAAGGATAAATATAATTAATTATTTGAAATGACACGATACAACTGATTTCAAACTAGATTTATAAAAGAATGAATACTACTACAATTACGAACTAGTTTCACGAATTTTACTAATCATATGATAATTTTAGTATGTTGAACTGAAACTGTATAAACTCTGACAACCAAAGCTTAGAACATCTTCAACCCAAGAAAAAATAACAAAATATATTGGAGATAGTATTAGAGAAACAACACTTGTATTTAGGTCTTGGCTTCGAGCATTGACCGTGACCCAATATTCTCCTCTTTGGTGTTGCTCCAAATTTTTTTTTTGTATTTTTGCTCAAGTGACAAACTATCGGCGCGACGACGACCAAGACTCATTGTAGTCTTCTTCCACAGTCTTCGATCGATCTTTCTCTACACTATAAAACAAATCTGTCCTTTTGGCTCTTTTCGTTTATTTAAAGTTTGTATCCAGCTGGTTTTGCAAACATGCTCGAGTAAATCATTATAAATATTTTTTTATATTTTCAAAACAAATATGAGATTTTTTCAATTTTACTTATATAATCTTAACTCATTAATTAACATAATCAAACAAAATAATATCAATTAGACACACGCAAAAAAATAATATGTATGAAACAACACTTAATCTGAAACATATGAAATATAATATTTTCTTTGATTTTCGATCCATGGTTTGCATTTGTCTCATATTTTTCATCTTCGTTTCGTCTTAAGACTCTTAACTAAGCTACCAAAAAAAACAACTCCAGAAAAACATTATACTTTCTCCGAAAAAAACAACATTGTATAATATCATCTTTTCTCATTTATTCTTACTCAAATAATCACATTACAAGGAAAACAAAAACAATTGGTGGTCATAAATTCAACTAGTAATAATGTAATAATAACCCATGGGTAATAAATTACCAGTAACTTTCATTTGCTTGCTTATGAATTTTGCTAGATTCAAGGCCAATTCAGCTGCTCCCATTCCCAGATTGGTTCAGTTAAACCATCCACCATCTCTGTGTCCACAGAGAGATCAACATGTTCTCCTCCTGACATGGAAATTTCTGGTGAGCTTCCCACAAAAATGGAGGTGTCAGCAACTGCAACATCATTTGTAAGCATTCTCCCTGTCTGAAGAACTCCCACAGGGCGTCTATCAAAAGCTCTTGAGCTTCCTGATGTTATGTAGACACGACATAAACTGAATTCATGTCTCAACTACATTAAAAAGCATTAATGAGTTTCTAAAACTTAGTATCAAAAATCGTTTTAAGAAATAAAAAAAAACTTGATACATGCAACCTTAGGGATTGTGGAAATGTTGTCTCTATCGTCAAGGGCTTTGTACTCATTCATCTTCCATTTTGTTTTTCCTCCTGTTGGTGCTTTTCCGGTGTAGAAAACCATAGTTTTCTTGACTCCAATCATTCTGTTATCCTTGGAAAAGACTGGACCAGGTGATCCAGTCGCTTTCCAGTACCCTGAACCAGTGGTTCTGCTCGGCCTGCCTCCTCTTGCTTCGCGCTCTTGTCTTGGCACAAAGAAGAACCATTGCTCAGTATCTCCTCGACATCTTTCTCCCGCAATATCTGCAAAAGGGTATTATAAACCCCACAAAGAGGGTAAGTTCCATAGACCACACACACAATCATTATCGCAAGTTTTTGTTATTTATATTCCATAGGATGTTCAACCTTACGTAAAACCTCAATCGAGAAACCAAAGAGAGTCTTATCATTACATTGGCATTACTGATCTTTTCATTTGTTTGTTATCTGAAAAACTGAACTCGCAAAAAAAAAAAAAAAACTAGAGGATTCTAAGCAAGTGTTTAAAAAAAAAGGATTCTAAGCAAAACTTAGTTTTCTTTGAAAATTAAGGATAATTTAACCTAACTTTTTAATGCCATTGTGGCTGAACAAGTAATATGATAATCATTTTGACGCCCATAATGAGGTCGAAGCTACATTCTAATTTGGTGAGGTAGCCTACTTGGAAGATGACTAGGCTCGACCTCAAAGATATCTAGAACGGGTATGACACGGTGCATTGAGTCACCACTCTTTCCTTCGAGCTGGTTTCGGAGGTAGAACACAACCAGTTCGTCTTCCGTGGGATAGAAGCGAAACCCAGTTGTAAGGTCCTCCATTTTTGTATATGATAAATGAAAATAGACTTGCTACAAAAGAAAACCTCTGTATTGTAGATATGTTATGACAAATCTATCTGCTTCTTAAATATATAACTCATGGACATTAAATAAGGTGTTGAAGTAGTAGAGATTGGTCTCTGTCTCTCCGAGTGAAATGAGAAAAGTTCTACGCGTTTTAAGGTTTTCTTTTTATATTTATTATACAATATTTTTAGGATATTGTGAAAGACAAGGATGCTCTTGTGTGTGTGTTTGATTACTTTCGTTGTAATATGTTTTACTGTTTTAGTAAGCTTTTCACGAGCCACGTATGTCATTGAACGAGTCAAGCCCTCGTCTTGGTGTCCAAGTTTCAGTCTCTTTTCCCTGATTTTTTATATTTTCAATCAGTTTGCCAATTTTATAATATATTTTTTTCTTTGAAGCAAATAAAAATTAGTCGTACTTAGAGCATCTCTATCCCACTCCATATTTTACTCCATTTATAGAGTAAATAGAGTGAAAAATGGAGTAATGAACAAAAATGGAGTAAAATATGGAGTGGGGATGGAGATGCCCTTAATAGGTTTAACTAATGTTTCTAATTCCTAATTTTTGCAGAAGATAAATTTCTTTGTCAAGATGTTCGTCATATGTAATTTCTACTTGCTATGAACATGTATATGTCAAAGAAAATCAATTTTGGTAGGTATTCCCTCTGTTTTATAGTAAGTGTCATTTTAAAACTTTTTTTGTTATACAAAAAAGTTACTTTATAATTTCAATGTAAAGTATACTTAATTTCAGTTGAAAATTAATTGCAAACTGCATTGATTTTATAAATAATTTTATTTATTTTAAATACTATTGGTCAAGTAGATGTAATTAATAATAATTTATACATATTTTTTATCGCTTTATTAATCTGTGTGAAAATATCAAAGTGATGTTTATTTAGAAACAGTTGAAATATATACTAAAAGTGCCACAGACAGCTTTTATTTGTCAGCTATTGTGAAAGTAAAGTTTGTATAACAATTTTCGATATAATTACAGATGACACAATTTTTTTATCTTTTTGTCTGTGCAAATAGTCAATAAAGGTTGTGTACATAAACATAAGGCAATATTGTTTGGATCTTTTTTTACTTATGATTTTGCAAAAATAGATTGAAGCTTCTAATGCAAGTGTATATAAGCATGCCTTTGATACCCTAGTCAACTGATATTTCAAATATAAAAACACTAGCTAGATAATGATTTAGTGTTTAAAAAAAAAGATGGAAATTTATGTCACGGTACGTAAGTCAAGTACCAGTTCGGAGGATAGAGGACAGTGAGTTTCATCTCCATGGCTAGTATATGCAGTTGCACCCCATATTTCCCTAAACTTAGTTGGGCTTAGGCACATATATAAATAGTTTAGGGACTACATACCTAACCCGTCATTAAGGGTTTCTCTAATCTAAAATCTATATATATAAAAAAAAGTTGAATCTCTCCTGCT
>NW_026617079.1:0-19467 GCF_000801105.2 Raphanus sativus | reverse complement strand
CGGGTAGAATATGTATTGAACACTTTTGTGACTGAATCTCCTTTCACAAACTTGAAATAATAAGGTAAGCTTTTTCTTCTTGGATATGTTGCGTCTGGTGGGCAAAAAACGGATACTACAAAACATATCTATGCATTGTGTACACACCAAGATATCCACATTAATATCTGCAAATCAGATAAATGCATATGATATGTATCATGTATGTCAGTATGTGTGTAAATCTGTCCATTAATTCATGCATGGAATCTAAATTTTATCCTCAAAAACAGGAAGGGAGATAAAGTTAAGCATGATCTTGGAAAAGTATATAGTGAATTTATATACAAGAATTGCAGAAAGTGGGTGATCCTTTTAAAGCACAAGAGAAAAAGAGTAAAAAGCTAAATTCTATTTCTCTGCTTTTGGGAGTTTTTAAGCTTTTAAGAGCCTTGTGATGGGGCATTTGGTCACTAGAGAATTAAACTTTGATCTCATCTTTTTTTTTATCTTTAAGAAAAGCAATGAAAACATACTAACTTTTTCTCCTCGTGGTAGCTTTTGTTTTCTTGTCGATTAAATAAGAAAAAAAAAAGAGAACTGTACAAACTATTTATTAAAATGTAAGCAATACAGGAACCCAACTAAGTAATAATTTAGTTTTATTCAACTGAGAGTTAATGGCATAAAAAAAACTTAAGAACACCTCCAATTGAGTTATCATCTACCATTGGGTTCTAAAAATATATGTGTATATATATATATTAATATTAGTATTTAATTGTGGGTTATTAATTTTACGAAAAGCTCAATCCAAAGTTTCTTAAAACGTTAGTTTCATTCAGCTGAGAGTTGATGGCATAAAAGATGTTGAGAAACGGTGCGATTCATAGTTGCCATGGGCCTATGTAATTTCTGCTGCCAAATTGTGCACATATATTTACAATGAATCCTAATCATCTTTATTTCCATCAATTCAATAGCATTCAATACATCTTTTTTTTTTGAATGAATGACTCCATACATCTTCAAGTGTTACACTAATACTATAACATCTACTCTCAAGAATATGACGTTAATTCCACTGAACCCAATCAAAATATTAGTTGGGATTCTTTACAACATCCCATTCCATTTGGTCTTGAGCCCTTTTTTTATTTCTCTATAGATGAATCCTTTTTCAGTTCCGATGGTAGATTCATCGCCATTGTATGACTTGATTTGTCAAAAGAGAGATAATCATAATGTAACATATTCTTCTATATATGGTAGAGACGGCAGGTACCTAAACCCCTTAGAAATTGATTGCAAGGGAAATAATTGAACTTATAGTGGTTACTCCATGCTTGTTTTTCTTCATTATTGGACTTAGGATGGTTTATGAATTATGAGGTTCAATAGTGAGAAAGATAAGGCCCATTTGTTTATGGTTTTGTATCAGTTGGTGCAGCATCATTTCTTTTCTTTTTTATATACAGCTCCACGAAGAGTCCACTTATAATACTATAAAGTAGACTAATCAAATACTTTCTAACTAATGATAGAGATGATCCGATCTTTTTTTACTGAATTCCCAAATAAACTTCATAGTCTAAAAGCTCTTATAAATATCGATATATTTCAATAGCTAGAGATTTTATAACTGTAGCCGATTTTCATCAAATTTATCCGACTATGCCAGGTTATTTTCTATGCTGGCTGATGATTCTTTAGTTATAGTAGCAGTTAGAAGTTATATAAGAGTTTTCTTCCGGATCTGGAACTTATTTCTCTTTAGTGGGTGTAGTTACAAAAAAAGGAAGTATTAATTGTGCTTTCATTGAGAGGTGTAGTTCCATCTTCAGTGGGCATATTAATGAAGAGCAATAACTCACTGATACTGATACTATATTCTAAAAGCATATGGTTTTCAACTTTTCAATCTAAAATCCACATCCTCATACGGCAACGGTGGATACGTAAACCGGTTTAATAGACTGAAATGAGTTATTGGGAAATGAATTTGTATAGAGTTTGTAAATTTAAATAGTTGATAGATTTTAAAAATTATGTGGATTGTAAATTGTAATATATTGACTTATAAAATTTGATCATAATTTCTTTATAGATTGATATAGATTTTCATGAATTTGGATTACCAAAAGAAGTTTAATTAAAGAGACAAATTTGTTCTATAGATCGATATATAAAGAGTAATAAAGAAATAATATTAAAAGACAAAAAATAAATAAAAATATATTTTTCTATAATTTCAAATTATATGTTTTTAATTTCGAAATTTTATAAAAAATATGACTACTCAATTTTTTCAAATTTTTATTTTAAAATACTTTTCAAACTATTTTAAAAAAAATATTTCGAACTTTTAATATTTATAATTATAATTATATATTAAAATGATAAAACAATAAATATAATTATATATTCAAAATTGTAAAGCTATATAAAATTTAATGAATTATTTTTTTGGATATATAATTTGGATTTACAGTGGAATAAATATTTGGTAAGAATTATTACATGAATTTAGAAAATCACATGGTTACATATGATATTTTGAAAGATGAATCTTATGAGTAAAAATGAATATAATTTATTTTCCAATAACACTAGATTTAGAGAATTATTGAATCGATAATAAAAAACTTTTTGAATAACAAAGGATTTGAATGGATTTTGAAAATTCTTAAACCAATAACAATAAATTCTATTAAGATTTTGAAATCCAACAACCAATAACAATGAAATCTCAAAATTTTCAAAGTTATTGAGAATTCTCTTACTAATAACCCTTACTAATAACCCTCTCTGAGTATATATAGGGGTGGGCACTTCGGTTATTTTATCGGTTTGGTTCGGGTTCGGTTCGGTTTGGTTAATTCGGTTCAATGATTTATCCAACCAAAGTAAACCATAGTTAGTTCGGTTTAGATCAGTTTCGGTTCGGTTCGAACTCAGTTCGGTTTGAATTCGGTTTGGTTTTAAAACATAAACGCATGGTCATAAAATCATTGTGTTGACGACTGTAAAAAACTAAATTATGTTGTCTAAATCCAATACAAAACCGAAATAAAACTATTAGAAACACAAAATATTTATAAGAGTACAATCAAATCAAAGTTAACTATAATAAATATAAAATTAAAAAAACATCGCTAATAATGCCTCTACAAAATAAACTATGTAAACTAAATATAATGTAAAACTGAAACAAAAACCTTAACAAACTACAAAAGGTTTATAAAACACAATCAAACAAAAATTAACTAAAGTAAATAGAAAACTAAAAGAAAATCCTTAATAAAGTTAACAATGACTTTAATCTTAGGATTTTAGTATATTATATATTGCTAATATGCATATTGGTTATGGGTTCGGTTTAGTTTGGTTCGGTTCAATGTGATTCGGTTCGGATCGGGTTCGGTTCGGTTGGTTCGGGTTGGGAAAATCTTAAACCTAACTGTTTGATAATAGACTTTGGTTCGATTCGAATCGGTTTCGGATCGGTTGGTTCGGTTCGATTGGTTCGGTTCGGGTTTTTTGCCCACCCCTAGTATATACTGAATGGTTTTAGTTTTTGTCCTCTCTAAAGCATTCCGATTATTTTAGTACTTCAAGCCTCTTAAAAACAATTTTGTTGATTTTTCTAATAGATATCTCAACAATAAAGATGATAAAAATATTAAAAAAATATGAAAAAGATTTTCAAATGAGAATTTTCATGAACCCTAAAAGGTTAAATTGAAACATATACTCCCTCTATTTCACAATATATGATGAAATTTATTTTTATCTAAAAGGCTAACTTTAAAAACTCATTCAAACAATTATAGAAATACATGCAAAATCTAATTGGTTATACAATTTTCAGTAAAATTGAAAATAAAAAATATCAAAACATTATCTATTTGAAACAACAAACCTATTCTGAAACATCATTTATTATAAAACGGAATGATTATCATTTTAAGTGACTCATTTTTTCTAGTATTAAAACTTAACTATATAAAGCAGTACGTTATATTCTTTTTAAAAAAATAACTTTGTAGAGGTGCTCTAACATCTACCCATCAAAAAAGTATACTACTTTATCCTAAAAAAATATCATGAGCATATATTCGGACAGTACGATCTATATTAATTTCACAATTAATATTCCATTCGCATCATTACTATCTCTAGTCTCTACCAACAACATATTCCTCTTCGAGTTTGTTACGGTAACAGGCACTTTGTCTTTTTTTTTCTTAGTAACAGACACATATTGAGTTTGACACACTTTCTGCCTCCAGCTGTCCTTTTGTTGACCATAACTGCCCCTGAGCTCCTTAAGTCTATTGTTTCTCTCTCGTTACTCTTGTAAATAATGGTTACGGTGTTTTTCCGTTTGTGACTAGTGCTAAGCTCAGTTGCAATTAATGTAAAAGTAAGTAAAGTACTTTGCTTGGTTATTGGGTACAGACCTACGCTGAGCTGTAGATGGATCTAATGGACGAAATTTAAAGAATTTAATAAGAAAATATCCAACGGCGGTGGATATCATAGTGTATTAGGGTTGAGCTTGGTGCAATTAAGGAGGACACGACGTGATGGAAAGAGCAATAAATCCTCATAATTTCCGTCTGTGAGAAAAGAAAGAGTTTTCGAGAAAATTATGTTTCAGATCTGGAGAGTGGAACAGTTCCGCCTAGCAAGATAGGGAGTTCATCGGAACGTGTAAAGTCTCTTTGAAGAAACAATTTCGTCGAGTTAACGGAGCAAAGGTATGTGTATGTTGAGTCTCGTGTATGTTGTGTATGTTGAGTTGTTATTTGTTAATTCCGTGGGTGGTTACGTGGAAGTGGTTATGTGTTGTTGGTGACTCGTGTCGTTGTATGTTTGAAGCTATTATCTCTGGAGTCTCTTATCTCCGTGGTTGCAGTTTTTTAAGTTTTTATTGTTTCCTTTAGGTTTTAGAGTCTCCTGGTTTTAATGTATTTGTGTTTGTTTTGTTTTTTGTTCGTGTAATGCAGATGGATGAAATGTGTCTGGTTATGTGTGGAGGATGGTGTTGTGGTAACGATGGGAAATGGGAGTTCGTGGTGGACAAGAAACGTATGGCTAGGATGGTAGCTGTTGAGGAGGGTGTATCCATAACAGAGCTTGAACGTCGGGTCCTCCGAGAGTTCAGTGTTGTCGATTTGGAGTCTTGTGTTTCGTTGTCTTATTGGCCACCTGATAGTTTGGAGCTGGCGACAGGGATAAAAACACCTCCTGTAGTGCTTACAAGCGATGGAGCTCTGAAGTATTTTTTCACTCATTTGAAGGTTAGGGGGGCAATGAATCTGTTTGCGACTCTGTCACGTTTAGGAGGGGATGTTTTTCAAGGCTCTGGAAGTGTGGGGGTTGGTTTTGATACACCTTTAATGGATAAGAAGAAGAAGAATGATGGTAGCTGTTCTACTGGGAAGGGGGAGTACGTCTCGAGTGTGGGGTCAAAAACCAACATCATCGATTTGGAAGATGTTGAAGTGTTGGAGGAGGTGGAGAGGTTTGAAGAGAGATTTAAGTCGGCGAGCAAGGCCCCCAGTGTAGATCTGAGTGGTTGCAGTGAAGCATTTAATAGTGATTACAGTGGACCTGAAGAGGTGGATGATAGGGATGTTAGGCCAAGAGGGTATGACTATGAGTTTTGGGAACCACTGATTGCTGGTGATCTTGGTGGCACAGATGCGCTAGAGGCTGTATTCAACGACAAAGAGGACGCTGGTTGGATAAAAAAGGAAGACGCAAGGCGTGGTAACAGCTCTAATACTGGTGGATCTGCTGGGGCATCAGATTGTGCAACTCGTGGATGGGATGGAGACGATGGTTTGGCTGGAGTTCATCTGGATGACTTGTCGTGGATGGGAAAAACTCGAATTGGTGGATTCGACACGCGTGGTCAGAGAACTGGTGGTAGCGATGTGGGGAAACGGAACCTTCGCGATGTGGACGACGATGAGTTTGACATTCCGCCTTTGTATGATGATACAGAGTACGAAGCTGCTGAGATACCGGGTTTAGACATCGAAGGGGCAGATGGTGTGGTCCATGTTGGAAAGGTCTATGGTAGCAAAGTGGATTGCCAAATCGCTCTCGCCATTTATGCGATAAAAAATCAAATCAGATACACCCAGACTCGTACGAAAGTTGACTCATTTGTTTGCGAGTGTCCGGAGGAAAAGTGTGATTGGCGAGTGACAGCACATGAGATACGGGGAACTGGCTATTATGAAATAAGGAAAGCCCAGCTTGTACATTCTTGCCCTATAGAGACTAGGAATGGATACATGAAGAGAGGAACTGCTAGAGTAATAGCTGCAGTGTACAAGTCGAAATTTAAGGAACCAACGAAAGGGCCAAAGGTGGGAGAATTGCAGAGGCTTGTGCTAGAAGATCTTAGGATATCAGCTTCCTACATGAAGTGTTATAGGGCAAAGGAGAAAGCTGTCTTTGACATTAGGGGACCAGATGATGATTCTTATACAAAGCTGGGAGAGTATTTGTATATGCTGAAACTAGCAAATCCCGGAACGATGGCTGATATAGAGTCAGAAGTAGACAAGGAAGGAGTTGAGCGATTTGTGTACATGTTCTTGGCGTTTGGTGCTTCCATACGAGGTTTCAAGAAACTGAGGCTGGTATTGGTTGTTGATGGGACACACCTCAGCGGCAAATACAAAGGCGTGTTGCTTACTGCCAGTGGTCAAGATGCAAATTTCCAGGTGTTTCCATTGGCCTTCGCTGTAGTGGATGCCGAAGATGTGGATGCTTGGACATGGTTCCTGCAAAAGCTGGAAAGGATTCTGGCAGATTCTTCAGATATCACAATTATTTCGGATAGAGCAACTAGTATCGCCTCAGCTGTGAGTCGTGTGTATCCACAAGCACATCACGGTTACTGCATTGTCCATTTAGCAAGGAATGTAAATGCAAGATATTCATGCAAGGGGCTTGCAAGGTTGGTTACAGCGGCTGCTTGTGCACACAGGATGCGTGATTGCAGGAACTACTGTGACAAGATTAGGGCGGCAAACAGTGACTGTGCCCTTTATTTGGGTAAGATTGGGACGTCTCATTGGTCAAGGACGCACTGCAGAGGGGAGAGGTACAACATAATGACAAGTAACATAGCTGAGCAGTTGAACAATGCGTTGGTGGAAGGGAGATCGTCGCCAATTGTTGAGTTGGTTATGTTTATTCAAGAGATGATGACGAGGTGGTTTAGTGCTCGTAGGAAGAAGTCTGAGAGGCACAGGGGGCTGATGACAGTTGAGGTGGATAAGGTGATGACAAAGAGCATGGCGCTGATTACTGGGAGCAAAATAAACTCTGTTTCTTCCTGGAGTAGTCAGGTGGTTGGGAAGTTTGGTGGTCACGACAGTGTAATGCTTGACCAAAAAAAATGTACCTGCAAATACTTCGACCACATGAAGATACCCTGTGGTCATGCGATGCTGGCTGCTGACAACCTAGGGGTACCTTACGGGACATTGGTTGGTCATTGGTATAAGACAGAAACTTGGAAGGAAACTTATGCTGGGGTGATCAGTCCAATAGGTGATCCACGGGATGCAGATATTCCAGAGGATGTAAGGAAGAAGGTGTTGATGCCACCGGTGACAAAGAGGCCAGCAGGACGCCGCAAAACAAAACGATACCTATCGACAGGAGAGATACCTGTGAGTTATTATTATTTTTTATGGTTCCAAAGATGTGTGAGAATATGGTAGTAATCTAAGAGTGGTGCTTGTTTGGCAGGGTCCAAATAAGAAAGAGAAACAGAATAGGTGTGGAAGATGCAGAGGCATAGGGCATAATAGGACCAACTGTACGGTCCCCCTGAATTGAAGGCAAATCTAGAAGGGTTGAATCTTTTTGTTTTATTTTGTGCCGTGAAGTAGGAGTGTGCTTAGTACGAGAGCATACAACGGCAAAAGGAGGATGGGTAATTTTTTTTGTTGCAATGGCTGGATGTTTGATTGCGGAAGTTATGTCAAAACAATCTTTAGTATTGTGATGTTTGGATTATGTATTATGTGTCTGTGTATTGTGGAAGCTTGATTATGGAAGTAAGTTATGTTTAAAAAGACAACCCCATTACCCTTGCAGGGTACATTCATGGTTATTGTATGCTGGTCAACCCAAACCTCATTCATGGTTATTGCACTTTTGTGGTTTAGGGTGTGCGTACTATTTTGTGTTATAGGGTTGTAGTGTTTGTTGTTTGAGTGAGAATACCCAATCCATAACCTCTCATCCACGAAACCCCTGTCCATAAATAATTTTTGCTATCGGTGTTCGTTGACCATAAGTTTCACCCTGAGACAAAATAGGGTATGTGTTTGTACTTTTGTGGTTTGGGGTGTGTCTTTGTACTCTTTTGGTTTAGGGGTAGTGTATGTGGTTGTTTAGTGGGTGATATATGGGGATTTGTGTAGTGGGAGTTGGTGGAAGTTGTGAGTGTCAAGTTGTGATAGTGTTGTGGGTATATGCATTATGTGGCTGGCACTCCGTGGTTGTTGAGTATGTGGTCGGGTCAGACAGAAATGCAACTAAGGGGAATGGATGACAATATTC
This sequence comes from Raphanus sativus, assembly GCF_000801105.2. Lineage (NCBI taxonomy): Eukaryota > Viridiplantae > Streptophyta > Magnoliopsida > Brassicales > Brassicaceae > Raphanus > Raphanus sativus. Next base: position 10,887 of record NW_026617079.1, on the reverse strand, counting down.
AGACAATGGTAGATTAGATCTCTTTAATTAACTAACTTAGATTTAGAAAGAGATCTCATTTTGAAAAAACAGAGGAAACAACCTACGGTCTGACAAACTTGGGGTTTGAGCACCGGATCTAGACCTTAGAAGCCCTCATAGCCTGTAAAATAGCAACAATCTCTTGGATATCTTTCTTGATGTCTAGAAGATCTTCCTTAACTTGAATCAAGTCTTCTTCGAGCGTAGCTTGTTTGTCTGCAATGCGGGCAAGCTCTTCTGAAGTGGCTTCGTCAACCCACTTGAAAACATGGCCTGGACCGAAAGTGGTTCCGCAACGAAAGAATCTTCTGCCAGGGTTGTCCTGTGTTCTGGATGTGAGAACAATGGTCGGAGAGCCGCAGTGACAAAGCGTTGGGACTCCGTGAACATTTTGCATTTTTTTGGAGGTTGGAGTGAAAAAATTGAAAAGTGGATAGAGATATTGTTTAGAGATTTTCTAGATCTGAGATTAAATAGGAGATCTCATTAAAGAGACATTAAATAGATGAGTAAGAATTGCTTAATTTTATTTTTTTTGGTAAAGATTTGTTTTTTTTGACCACTCATATTATTTTAACATGTGTAAGTTGGTGTGAAATGTATTTTCTCAATTTTTAATAAACTATTGTGTCAGTGGACATGTGGTTATCAGAGCTTTGTAGTTATTAATGAGTCTCGTTATTAATTCTCCTTTATGAGGTATTTGCCCGAATTTTCAATATTTTATTTTCTTTTATTTGTAATCTCAATGGTATTCGGGGGTAGGGTCATATATTGAATGTAGTGTGATGGATGGATTTTGGTGGATGCACGCAAGTGTTTATTTTGTTAGGTGCTTTTGTGGATAGTATATTGTGGTTAGGCTTGCAGATACCAATGGATGTGCCTTTTGTAGCTCGTTTGAACAGAGTGTTACTAATGGATGGTTTTCCGTGGTCAGGCTCGTATATGGTAGTGGGAATGGATGATGTTGCTGACCGTGATGGTTGGATATCGGTGGATGCAGGCTTTTTTTTTATTTTGTTAGCTATTTCCCTGGATATTTTTTTGTGGTTAGGCTAGCACATACATGATTATGAGTCATTGTAAGCGCATTTGGTGGATAGTATATTAACGCTTTGGAAAACTAGAATATCCTAGAAAAAACGAGCATTAACATACCAAAATACATAAGAAGACCAAGAGAACAGTCAAAGTTGCTAGAGATAGATATTACATCCGTTAGATAGTTGAGAGAAAGTACTGGCCTAAGTGCCACAAAATAAAACATAATCAGTTATAGACGCCGCTAAAAAGGCACATTAGTACAAAAAGGAGAGTGCCATGTAAGTGCCCAGGAACGCAAGGATGCGAACCCTATTCATCACCCTGGTATTCTGGTATGGGTGGTGGTGCCTGGTAGGAGTCTGGGTATGCTGGTAGGACGATGGATTTGTAAGCTTCCATTGCGTAGATCTGACGGAACTTGTCTACATTGTAATCAGTGATCCCTGACATGTGTGGCTCCGGATCGTCGAAAAGGTGCATTTCCATGAACTTAACACAGACAGGGCCGCAGTCGCCTGACCGGAGGTTCTCATAGGTACCGGAGATGCGCTCCCATGTAAAAGGTAACAGATTACGGGAGGTGTACTTTGCCACATAGCGGAGGAGATATGGGAGCATCTGAAGAATAGGCTTAATGAAGCCTAGGACCTTTCCGTCGTCGTACAAGCTGGGCTGTGAGTCCATAACTTGAACATGTCCATCCGCGAGCTTTATAGCCAACCCAACCCAATGCCTGTCTTCCAATATCATAGGGGTGTACACCGTGTGAACCTCTTCCATCCAGGTCTGACCAGGGAGCTTAATCAGTTGGGTTAGTCGAGGGTCCCAGCGGATCCTATCTTTCCTGACAGCGGCTTGGAATTGTCGGTCTTTTGACATCATCAATGAGGTCAAGACGGGGCTTGTGAAAGAAGCATTGAAACACTTAAGGACCTCCATATGGTGCTCTGCCAGCATGTGCATTAGAACACGCATGTGCTGCATTGAAAGTAGGACAAGATAATGGTTATAAAACCACATTGCAAAATGGGAAAGGTGGAAATATGCACTTGATTAGTAAATTCGTACTCACCAGTGAGCTTGTCCATTGAGTGGGAGTGGCTAGCTGTAGGAGGAATTGATTGTCAAAATCAAGCTTAGATGGGGTGATGTGGAAGCTGCCAGGCATGATGCACAAAAAAGAGGGTCATTCCCATGAAAAAACTAATGGCTATAGATATGTTGATTACTATGGGTGGGGGTACTTACACATTTTTCCTAGAAGACAGAGTTTTTGAAAACAGGGTCCACAGCTCAACCGGTGGATCAGCGATGAGTAAATGATGGTAGAAATCAGGTCGGCAGAGTGCTTGATGTAGCTCCTTCTCCTCTACAGATGGTGAGTGTCGCTCTATTTTTCTTGCCGGCGAGGAGTCACTAAGTTCGCAAACGTCTTGATCGCTTGTCTGTGCCTGCACAGTAACAGATGGAAACACCAAAAAATTATAATGTGTTGAGGATGGAAGAGTGAGATTAAGGAGGAATACATTGATTTCGCAAACCACCCTTAGTACTTGAGTGTCCGGTGAGCTAGAGATACTGACCTCCTTCTCTCTTCCGTCGCATATTTTGCCCTGTTTGACAGAACAAATCAATATCTAATCACCACCCAAAAGCATATTAAGGATGTGTAAGAACAGGTACCTTCTCAGGGGTTTTGGTTGGTGTTGACAGAAACGTACTGGTTGACCCTTTAAGCAATGCAGTTGCAGCAAAGGCATTTGGTGAGGAGGAGTGTTCTGAAAAACCTTGTGGGGAGACCGCAGGCTTGATAGGGGAGCAGAAGGGAGTTGTGGTTACAGAAGGCAGGCGGGGTGACATGGTGTGATCAGATGAGGGGGACAAACGTGGAGGAGCAGAGTGGAGAAGCGATGAGGAATCATACAATGTTCGAAGTCTATCAGGTCCGGACATGAGCTCTAGAGGGGTTGGTTTCTCATAAGGGGTAGAGTCAAACTGGGGTAAAGTACCTATTAGAGCGAAGTGTTGTGAAGGACTTCCTTGAGTGGGGATAAATGCATTAGATAGGGGCTGGTGGGTGGGGGATGTGTGCGCAGAGACATGCTTAGTTGTTCTTGGAGAGTCTGTAAGCTGGGCAGAAGCTAGTGGTGAGAAAGCTCCGAGGTCAGACAGATCCTCTTTGGGTTGAAATGCACTCCCATGTTCGGGTGAACAAGAGTTGTGTGGCTCGTGATTGGGGGAGTTGTGGTTGCTTATTGGCAGAGGTGGTTCCGGGTATGCTGCGACGTGGTGGTTAGGAGAGTTGTGGTTGGGTGAATTGGCTGGATCGGAAAGCGAAGGAGATGGTGAATTGTGGTCATGGGTTTGTTGGTCAGAGGTGGCTGGGTTGACGTTGTGGTTAGGTGAAGGTAAGAGGGATGGTGTTTGGTGGTTATTGGTTTGGTGGTCAGAGGAGGTTGTGTTGTCAGTGGAATGGTGGTTGGGGGCGTGGTGGGGAGGTGAGGAGTGGTCAGGAGAAGAGTGGTGGTCAGGACACGCAGTGTTGCTGAGATGTTGATGAAACTGGTATTGACTGACAATAGGAGATTGAGAACCCACAAAGTAGTCCTCCGTCCGCTGTTCCGGCTTTAAGAAAAACATTAAAGAGGACAAAGGAGAATAAATGTTCAAAGAGAATCATGTAAGAACTGGATGTTCTATCAATGAAAATGATTGAGAGAAGATTGTTACCTGCTTCTTCTGTGGAGTTTGAGGTGTGCTCTTACGACGATGCTTATGGACAAGTTGGGAAAGTAAAGCTCCAGTTGTGCTCCTTCTACGCTTGCGATTACAAAGAGAGTTCAGACGAGCCTTAAGACGCTCATTGAATGCTTTGGTTGTGGCTACGTTTGTTTGCAGAACGGTGATTTCTTCCTTCAACTCTGGGACAATGGCTTCCAGAGAAATGATTCTTGCTTCTAACGACTCGGTGGAAGGACCGGGGTTTGAAGGACCGGGGGTTGAAGATGATGCAGCAAACAAGCGGGTGATGCGCCTTTGTGATGTGGTGGAAGACTGTTTCTTTTTCTTTGAGACTTTCCTAGGCTTGAGATTCGTTTCTTTTTTTTTCCTCGGGACTGTGTGCCTCTTGTGGGGAGGTTCTTCAGGTTCTGGTGGAGTAACCTTGAACACAGGGACAGAGCTGTCTCCTCCAGGCCACATATGTTTGGTGAAACAATGGTTGTTGCCTATCAGCTGCTCCATGTAAGCCACCTTCTCGTCAACCAGTACGTTTTGCCATACACCCCAGCGAGATTGTGGTCCCCGTACGATTGGGATGCTCGGCGACACAACGAGCTGAAGCAGAGAACACAAATCATTAAAAAAGGAAACTGCAGCAGAGAACAGAAAACATGAATTAGACCAACTATTGAAAAATATATACTTACAGAGGGGTCTTCTTCAACTTGTAAAACCGATTCTAGCTCAATCGAGGGGTGGTTGGGAAAATGTGGCTCTGTGAGATCCATGATAGTAAGTTCGTTGTCAGGAGCGGGGATTTTCGACAGCAGCAACGGGATAGCTCTGAAAGCAAGTAGCTGCAGTGCTAGTGGAAAACCGGTCAGACGGAATGAGTGTTGTTTAAGCTTCTCGACAAGCAAACCTACGGGGTCTGCAACCGGCTTGCCTTTCTCCCACTTGGGTGGTTTCATGCACCTGACAGTGTGGACGAACGATTCACGACCCCAAGGGAATTCAAGGAACGCATCTACGTCCTCTAGCATCTGGACGTACCTAAGCGTGGGCTGGTGGATCTGATGGGAGGCAATCAACACTCCATCCACGAGAATGATGAGGGCAATCCGGATACGCCTCCACTCATCCATTTCCTCATCATTCTCAAGCTCGTCCGCTAGGTCAGCTATGGTGATGTTGTTGTACTTCCCAATAAGCTTCCTCCACATCGGGTCTTTGTTTGCGCTCTTCTCTTTGTTTGAAGCCTTCTGGTTGTGATCCGGTGGTTCGTAGCCGTCGGGAAAGTCTCCACAATTAAGACCAGTTATGGTCCCAAACTCTTCAAGACCAAACTTCAGGGGGGAACCACCAAAAACGGTGCGAAGCGTGTGTTCTTCAGTAAAGATCAACTGACGAGAGAGGAGACAGTGTATGAGCTTGCAGGAAATAGGACACTGTCGCAGAGGGAGATCGAACAGCTTTCCGAACGAGGAGTTCCTAATCTTCTCAAACTCCTGGGAGCCTTTGAGAGTGTGACGGAGGAAAGCTAGGATGTTCGGCCGTGAGTAGATATTCAACCGACGACGGGGGAATCTATCGGTCGCGAAGAGCCTCACGGGGAGACGGTGGTCAACGGCGTCATCTGAAGAATCTGAAACAAACATGCAATTAGTTAGGGGGCAAGGATTAGTAATCGATGGCGACAGAGGGTCGATTAGAATAAACGGAACTGACCTTCCATCTCTTCTCAGAGTTTAGAATCAACGGCCGGCTGAACAGAGGGGAGAAGAGAAGTTCGAATCGGAGGAAACAGCAAACAGAGTTCGGTGAGGTGAACGGCGGTGAGTACGATTACCGGAAACTGGGAGAAATCGAACAGAAATCGGTGAGGAATGTCGGAGATTAGAGGATGAAGAAAGGTCTCCGGTTTCTCAGTCTTTCGTCGTCGATTTCTCTGAAAAACAGAATTAGGGTTTTCTCTTGGAATCTGTATCAAAAGGTCGTCAATTGTTTTTCAAAATAAGAGCCAAAAAATATTGAATTGATTTGAAAGATATTTTTAGTTTGTAAATAGGAACGATATGTGAGGAGAATCTGGTTTGGTTAGATTGAAGAGTTGAAGAGCAAGACATCGATTAATTGGTCTGGTTAGACATCGATTAAATCCTGTTAAACACAAAGAGAAGGGTGCTAGAGTCATTTCATCAGAAGAAAGTGTGTTATGCAACACAAGTGTCTTAACGTGTAATTGGCAAAGAAGAAAGTGTCTGTGGGAGTAAATTTCTCTTCCTCTTCACATTGTCTTTTACAACTTGAAGAAATTAAAGTCTAGATATTGCTGCTATGATATTTTATATGTCCTATAAACTCAACAGCGGAACCTACTGAGTTACTGTCTTCTATGCTGTGGTCACAGTATTATTGGTGATTACGAAGTAGTAAACTTATAAAGATAAAAACAAAAAAAGAACAAGTACAGAAACACACAAAAAAAGCAGACCCAATCCTCCATTTTATTTCAACGTAAGTAGATTTACAATTAACTCCGTCAAAGTTCTAAACGTTCACACTGCATTTAGTAACCAATGTATACTTAACGGCGCTATCGCCGACAAGAACACCAGCAGCTTTGTTTCCAAGATTGATGTAAGCCGGACACCGAACATGTAGATGATACTTCCCTGTGATCAACGTCCCTACTTTCCACCTCACGCGCCCATCGGCTCGTATCATCAACCCTACGAACCCACGACCTTGCTCATCTCCCAACGCGACGGAGTTGTACGGAGCGATCGGAACAGCGGTTCCGTAAACAAACGGAGACCAGACGTTATCTTCTTTGTGGCCTTGATACGTCGGAGGAATAGCTGTCCGGAGAGTTATCTGCTGGTTCCGGTAAGTAGCGTAGACGTGGAGACGGTCGTAGTAGATTCCGATCTTGGAGTTAGGGTTACGAGATGCGAATGTGACTTGAAAGTTTGTGGTGAGGAGATTTGGTTGCGAGAGGTTGAAGGCGAAGACGGTGGCGTCTTGGAGGACGAATCTTGGCTTAGTGGGCCTGAGTATGACCCAAACTAGGAAGATGGTGACTAGAACTATGATGATAAAGGCGATTACGGCGGCGCAGATTCGCCGGACAGCTGCTTCTTTGCCGCCACCGTGGTTACCACAATCTTTCGACATCTTCTATTTACGGTTCTGCCACTGCCGTGTGTGTGCCTCTCTTTCTTCCTTTTTGTGTTTGGTCGTGACTAGTGATGATGGGAGGAAAACAATTCGTCTGACGAAGATGGTTGTGTATATTTATATTCCAAATTGTATGTAATAATGGCATATGTACTATGCGCGTTGTGTTTAAACTATAGTTTCATTTAAGTTCTTATCTAATCTTTTTCAATAGATTATTTTGTAGCAATAGTAGAAATGAATGTGAACATGCGTATGCTCAAAAAGAATAAGATGTTATGCATAATGGTTAATTTGTTGACATATAGTGGAGCTTTTAGCTGGCTTGTCAAATTTATTTTATTTTATTTAGTTGCGGTGATGGAAGTTTCCCTCATGATTGATTCTGTTAAAATACACTGAGTCTATTTTTTGGATTTATTATTTTGGTATAATTATTTAGGGTACGACTGGTTCAGTGCGGGTGTGAAAATTTCTGGACGGGGATAGCTACAGTTTCAAACATTATTTAGCATTTTATATGACTCACACAACGTTTAAAAATTGTTGTGTTTGCGGAACACTTGTGAGTGGTTGATTAGAAGATATTGCAACGGTTTAATAATAAATTAGCAATATAAACATATTGTAACATTATAAAATATAAAAACATACTATTGTGATAAAATATAACAATTATCCATCTATAAACTGTCTGCAATCGTAAATGTTAGCTGAATCAATTTTGATTTTAAAAGGTTTAAAACGGTTTGAAACTATTTATAGTAGTTTGTATGATTGTTTTGAAATATTGTTAACTATTACCAACCGTAAAAACTGCGTTTGTGGATAGTAATAAAAAAACTAATTAGAACTCGAGTCTAAAAAAACACGAGTCATGTGCACATATTCTTATTCTGATATAGCAATTTTGTAAATCAAAAGAATTCAGTTCAAAGATAAATTTGTTTCCGGTGTTAGACGTGTCGTTTTATGGTTGGGTTCGGTAGAATATTTTTAAAATAAAAATATGGCACATCTTATTTTATATGAGTTTTGTGATATTTGAGATCTAATAAAAAATTAACGAAATGTTCACAATATTATATAACATTACATCGGATATCGATTGTTAATCATATAATCCGTGGAGGTTAATACTTCAAAGAACACTCAGTTAAATAATCAATTACTCATTTCATCTCACAAAAATGTTACTTAAAAAAAATTTACATGTATTAATAAATTGACTAAAATATGTTTATATTTTCATTAATGTTATCTATCTAACTAATAGCATTTTAAATAAATTTATTTATAAAATCAATATGTTTTGCAATTAATATTAATGAAAACAAATATAAGTTACATCGAAATTATAGAATGACATTTTTTATGTAACAACAAAATATTAAAATGACATTAATATGAAACAGAATGAGTATTTTTCAGATGGCTTATGTTAGGTCTAGCTATAAATGTTTTTGAAAAAATTAAATATGTAAAAGTTACTTCGCATTGGTTAATTGTTGATAATGATTAATTGTACTCCTTGCTTTACTTCATTAATCTCATTCACATCAAATATAGTACCAATATAAATTAAACGTCACCTACTCGGCTAGCCCACCAACTCTTTCTACGCAATAAGAGTGAATGCAACGTTAAATTCACATAAATAATTTCTCTATCTTATCCTAAATAACAATATAATTGCGAACATTCGTGCACTGCCAAGCAAAAATTTATAAAGCCCTAAGGCTATAGACACTTATAACTATTTAATTGATTGATCTTTTTGATCATCTTTTTTTATGTCACGATCTTTTTGATCAACTATAATGTATTTGTTAAGCAAACAGTATGTGATTTGTCCGCGAGTATTAGGAGTTCGTAGCTTGGCAACTGTCTCAGAGTCTATTTCAGATGGCGCTTGGTCTCTTCTTACAGGACGTCATCGTATTATTTAACTAATCAAAGCTTGTCTCCCACCTACGCCTCCTATTCTCTCCACAACAGATGCATCCGACAAATATCTCTGGAGGAACATCTTGGATTCTGAGCCTAGTCAGTTCATTGCCTCTAAAACTTGGCAGACCCTGAATCCTGCGCCCCCTCCTGTTCCTTGGCAACAATCAATAAGGTTCAAAGTGAGAATTCCAAAGCATGCCTTCCAAGCATGGGTCACAGTTCTCAACAGACTTCCTACGCGAGATAGATTGCGTCAGTGGGGTTCTAACATCTCAGCGACATGTCTTCTTTGCAACAACCACGATGAGGATCAAGATCATTTTTTTTTCAGATGCTCTTTCTCTTGAGAGGTTTGGGATGTCTTTTTCAGTCATGCTAGTTTCAATCCTCCACTACAATTCGAGGCTATCATCAATTGGCTCCCGTCATCTTCTCCCAACCGCAAATTAAGGACTATTTGCAATTTACTGATCCAAGCTCTTGTCTATGCTTTCTGAAAGGAAAGGAATCCGAGGTTGCATACGTCTAAGTCCAGAACCTCACTTCTTATAGTCAAGGAATGTAAGGTTACTCTCAAAGCCAAGTTAATTGGTTTGGATCATGCGCTTTTGCCTGCTATTTCTCGTAGGCTCCAACAATCTTCATCGGCGAATGAGTCTTATTTGCAGCTGTGGTTCCGCTACTTCGATGCCTAAGTCGCAGTCACTTTCGATCTCACGTCGCTCCTGCTCAACAGACCCTGCTTCACAAGTGTTTCTTTTTTTATGATCCCTTAACATAGTACTATTTTCCTCTGTTTTAGCTTTTATTTCAAACAAGTGTATTCGAAAATAGTATCTCATTTTGGAATGAAATGGAAAAGAAGTTATAAAAAAAAAAAAAAACAGTATGTGATTTATTCAAGCAAAAAAAAAACAGTAGGTAATTTATACGATTGTATTCATATCAATGTGTTGCGTCTGCGTCTGCGTCGGGTGTTCGCTGTTCACTCGAAAACAAAACACGTCTCCGCATTTTCTTCGTTTGAGTGGGACCCACATGGTCATGTTTACAGGCTGCAACTTCTATCTCCACAGCCTAACTAGCGATTTCGAATCTTTCGTAAAAGTTACATTTGATCATAATGCAAAGTGTCTTTTCCTTCGTTACATTTTCTTTTGTTAGATTCATTAATTACATAAAGACAAACCACCAACCCATTTATTTCTATTTAAACTATGCATTCATTACCAAACAATCTATATAAATTATGGATATAGCTGAATAAATAAGTAGTACTTTACGTAGTATTCGCCTCTTTTCTGACAGTGAGTGCACTGTAGATAATCCAGTGGCAGAGCCAGCTTGACATGAGGGGGGTCAATTGACCCATATAACTTTTAACAAATATAATTTTTATGCTTATATAATTTACATTTTCAAGATAATTTAGTAATATGACCCTCATGATCTAAGTCTAAACATTCTATGTGCACCTAGTCAATAAACATTTTCGTGTGATCTTGCTTATGATAATATTATTGATCCTCTTGAATATCATTTCTGCCTCCGCCACTGAGATAATCGCAATTGACTGGGAATTTGTAACAGTTAAGTAAATAACTTACGTATTACCATATAGGGGAAAACTATATTAGGTTCCATGCATGCCCCATTCTTGGTTGGGTTATGAACTTTTTCGTTTCAAATAGACAGTTCATAGATTTGATGGAAGTTTAATTTCATCTTCTTTTTTGAACAAAAAGAAGTTTAACTTGTTCATAACTCATGCTACATATAAACATGTTACTAATTTAGTAAAGAAAATCACAAAAAGATATGTTTATGTTGATTACTGTGCGAAATCCTTAGTAAATAAAAAAAAGGTACATATATAAGAAATGCTGCTGGTTTGTTTTGTAAATTTGATGATTTCTTTTTTTCTTACCAATACTAGTATGATAATATTAATCAATATAAATCTCTTGT
>NW_026617078.1:0-19485 GCF_000801105.2 Raphanus sativus | reverse complement strand
GCAATATCTTCATGATTCTTTATCAAACCAGGGATGAACCACGATCTAAGAAGCTTTTTGGAACCACTAATCAGTGGAGAATAACAGGAAGTTGAATAAATCTCATAGGAGTTTGTTGAGTAAGAAGATATCCCACTTTCTATCCAGATGATTCCAGGATTAGGCCTGTTCGGACATATGCCATTATCTTCATGATTCTTATCAAACCAGGATGAACCACGATCTAAGAAGCTTTATTTTTGGAACCACTAATCAGTGGAGAATAACCAGGGAAGTTGAATAAATCTCATAGGAGTTTGTGAGTAAGAGATATCCCACTTTCTGTCCAGATGATTCCAGATTAGCCTGTTCGGACATATGCCTTATCTTCATGATTCTTTATCAAACCAGGATGAACCACGATCTAAGAAGCTTTATTTGGGAACCACTAATCAGTGGAGAATAACCAGGAAGTTGAATAAATCTCATAGTGTTGTGAGCAAGAAGATATCCCACCTTCTATCCAGATGATTCCAGATTAGCCTGTTCGGACATATGCCATTATCTTTCATGATTCTTATCAAACCAGGATGAACCATGATTAACAGAAGCTTTATTTGGAACCACTAATCAGTGGAGAATAACCAGGAAGTTGAATAAATTCATAGAGTTGTGAGTAAGAAGATATCCCACTTTCTATCCAGATGATTCCAGATTAGCCTGTTTCGGACATATGGCAATATTTCATGATTCTTATCAAACCAGGATGAACCACGATCTAAGAAGCTTTATTGGAACCACTAATCAGTGGAGATAACCAGGAAGTTGAATAAATCTCATAGGAGTTGTGAGTAAGAAGATATCCCACTTTCTATCCAGATGATTCCAGATTAGCCTGTTCGGACATATGCCATTTCTTCATGATTCTTTATCAAACCAGGATGAACCATGATCTAAGAAGCTTTATTTGGAACCACTAATCAGTGGAGAATAACCAGGAAGTTGAATAAATTTCATAGGAGTTGTGAGTAAGAAGATATCCCACTTTCTATCCAGATGATTCAGATTAGCCTGTTCGGACATATGCATATCTTCATGATTCTTATCAAACCAGGATGAACCACGATCTAAGAGCTTTATTTGGAACCACTATCAGTGGAGAATAACCAGGAAGTTGAATAAATCTCATAGGAGTTGTGAGTAAGAAGATATCCCAGTTTCTATCCAGATGATTCCAGATTAGCCTGTTCGGACATATGCCATTTCTTCATGATTCTTATTCAAACCAGGATGAACCACGATCTAGAAGCTTTATTTGGAACCACTAATCAGTGTGAGGATAACCAGGAAGTTGAATAAATCTCATAAGTGTTGTGAGCAAGAAGATATCCCACTTTCTATCCAGATGATTCCAGATTAGCCTGTTCGGACATATGCCAATATCTTCATGATTCTTATCAAACCAGGATGAACCACGATCTAAGAAGCTTTATTTGGAACCACTAATCAGTGGAGAATAACCAGAAGTTGAAAAATCTCATAGAGTTGTGAGTAAGAAGATATCCCACTTTCTATCCAGATGATTCCAGATTAGCCTGTTCGGACATATGGCAATATCTTCATGATTCTTTTTCAAACCAGGATGAACCACGATCTAAGAAGCTTTATTTGGAACCACTAATCAGTGGAGAATAACCAGGAAGTTGAATAAATCTCAAGGTTGTGAGAGAGAAGAATCCCACTTCTATCCAGATGATTCCAGATTAGCCTGTTCGGACATATGCAATTATCTTCATGATTCTTATCAAACCAGGATGAACCACGATCTAAGAAGCTTTATTTGGAACCACTAATCAGTGGAGAATAACCAGGAAGTTGAATAAATCTCATAGGAGTTGTGAGTAAGAAGATATCCCACTTTCTATCCAGATGATTCCAGATTAGCCTGTTCGGACATATGGCAATATCTTCATGATTCTTATCAAACCAGGATGAACCACGATCTAAGAAGCTTTATTTGGAACCACTAATCAGTGGAGAATAACCAGGAAGTTGAATAAATCTCATAGGAGTTGTGAGTAAGAAGATATCCCACTTTCTATCCAGATGATTCCAGATTAGCCTGTTCGGACATATGGCAATATCTTCATGATTCTTATCAAACCAGGATGAACCACGATCTAAGAAGCTTTATTTGGAACCACTAATCAGTGGAGAATAACCAGGAAGTTGAATAAATCTCATAGGAGTTGTGAGTAAGAAGATATCCCACTTTCTATCCAGATGATTCCAGATTAGCCTGTTCGGACATATGGCAATATCTTCATGATTCTTATCAAACCAGGATGAACCACGATCTAAGAAGCTTTATTTGGAACCACTAATCAGTGGAGAATAACCAGGAAGTTGAATAAATCTCATAGGAGTTGTGAGTAAGAAGATATCCCACTTTCTATCCAGATGATTCCAGATTAGCCTGTTCGGACATATGCCAATATCTTCATGATTCTTATCAAACCAGGATGAACCACGATCTAAGAAGCTTTATTTGGAACCACTAATCAGTGGAGAATAACCAGGAAGTTGAATAAATCTCATAGGAGTTGTGAGTAAGAAGATATCCCACTTTCTATCCAGATGATTCCAGATTAGCCTGTTCGGACATATGGCAATATCTTCATGATTCTTATCAAACCAGGATGAACCACGATCTAAGAAGCTTTATTTGGAACCACTAATCAGTGGAGAATAACCAGGAAGTTGAATAAATCTCATAGGAGTTGTGAGTAAGAAGATATCCCACTTTCTATCCAGATGATTCCAGATTAGCCTGTTCGGACATATGGCAATATCTTCATGATTCTTATCAAACCAGGATGAACCACGATCTAAGAAGCTTTATTTGGAACCACTAATCAGTGGAGAATAACCAGGAAGTTGAATAAATCTCATAGGAGTTGTGAGTAAGAAGATATCCCACTTTCTATCCAGATGATTCCAGATTAGCCTGTTCGGACATATGGCAATATCTTCATGATTCTTATCAAACCAGGATGAACCACGATCTAAGAAGCTTTATTTGGAACCACTAATCAGTGGAGAATAACCAGGAAGTTGAATAAATCTCATAGGAGTTGTGAGTAAGAAGATATCCCACTTTCTATCCAGATGATTCCAGATTAGCCTGTTCGGACATATGGCAATATCTTCATGATTCTTATCAAACCAGGATGAACCACGATCTAAGAAGCTTTATTTGGAACCACTAATCAGTGGAGAATAACCAGGAAGTTGAATAAATCTCATAGGAGTTGTGAGTAAGAAGATATCCCACTTTCTATCCAGATGATTCCAGATTAGCCTGTTCGGACATATGGCAATATCTTCATGATTCTTATCAAACCAGGATGAACCACGATCTAAGAAGCTTTATTTGGAACCACTAATCAGTGGAGAATAACCAGGAAGTTGAATAAATCTCATAGGAGTTGTGAGTAAGAAGATATCCCACTTTCTATCCAGATGATTCCAGATTAGCCTGTTCGGACATATGGCAATATCTTCATGATTCTTATCAAACCAGGATGAACCACGATCTAAGAAGCTTTATTTGGAACCACTAATCAGTGGAGAATAACCAGGAAGTTGAATAAATCTCATAGGAGTTGTGAGTAAGAAGATATCCCACTTTCTATCCAGATGATTCCAGATTAGCCTGTTCGGACATATGGCAATATCTTCATGATTCTTATCAAACCAGGATGAACCACGATCTAAGAAGCTTTATTTGGAACCACTAATCAGTGGAGAATAACCAGGAAGTTGAATAAATCTCATAGGAGTTGTGAGTAAGAAGATATCCCACTTTCTATCCAGATGATTCCAGATTAGCCTGTTCGGACATATGCCATATCTTCATGATTCTTATCAAACCAGGATGAACCACGATCTAAGAAGCTTTATTTGGAACCACTAATCAGTGGAGAATAACCAGGAAGTTGAATAAATCTCATAGGAGTTGTGAGTAAGAAGATATCCCACTTTCTATCCAGATGATTCCAGATTAGCCTGTTCGGACATATGGCAATATCTTCATGATTCTTATCAAACCAGGATGAACCACGATCTAAGAAGCTTTATTTGGAACCACTAATCAGTGGAGAATAACCAGGAAGTTGAATAAATCTCATAGGAGTTGTGAGTAAGAAGATATCCCACTTTCTATCCAGATGATTCCAGATTAGCCTGTTCGGACATATGGCAATATCTTCATGATTCTTATCAAACCAGGATGAACCACGATCTAAGAAGCTTTATTTGGAACCACTAATCAGTGGAGAATAACCAGGAAGTTGAATAAATCTCATAGGAGTTGTGAGTAAGAAGATATCCCACTTTCTATCCAGATGATTCCAGATTAGCCTGTTCGGACATATGGCAATATCTTCATGATTCTTATCAAACCAGGATGAACCACGATCTAAGAAGCTTTATTTGGAACCACTAATCAGTGGAGAATAACCAGGAAGTTGAATAAATCTCATAGGAGTTGTGAGTAAGAAGATATCCCACTTTCTATCCAGATGATTCCAGATTAGCCTGTTCGGACATATGGCAATATCTTCATGATTCTTATCAAACCAGGATGAACCACGATCTAAGAAGCTTTATTTGGAACCACTAATCAGTGGAGAATAACCAGGAAGTTGAATAAATCTCATAGGAGTTGTGAGTAAGAAGATATCCCACTTTCTATCCAGATGATTCCAGATTAGCCTGTTCGGACATATGGCAATATCTTCATGATTCTTATCAAACCAGGATGAACCACGATCTAAGAAGCTTTATTTGGAACCACTAATCAGTGGAGAATAACCAGGAAGTTGAATAAATCTCATAGGAGTTGTGAGTAAGAAGATATCCCACTTTCTATCCAGATGATTCCAGATTAGCCTGTTCGGACATATGGCAATATCTTCATGATTCTTATCAAACCAGGATGAACCACGATCTAAGAAGCTTTATTTGGAACCACTAATCAGTGGAGAATAACCAGGAAGTTGAATAAATCTCATAGGAGTTGTGAGTAAGAAGATATCCCACTTTCTATCCAGATGATTCCAGATTAGCCTGTTCGGACATATGGCAATATCTTCATGATTCTTATCAAACCAGGATGAACCACGATCTAAGAAGCTTTATTTGGAACCACTAATCAGTGGAGAATAACCAGGAAGTTGAATAAATCTCATAGGAGTTGTGAGTAAGAAGATATCCCACTTTCTATCCAGATGATTCCAGATTAGCCTGTTCGGACATATGGCAATATCTTCATGATTCTTATCAAACCAGGATGAACCACGATCTAAGAAGCTTTATTTGGAACCACTAATCAGTGGAGAATAACCAGGAAGTTGAATAAATCTCATAGGAGTTGTGAGTAAGAAGATATCCCACTTTCTATCCAGATGATTCCAGATTAGCCTGTTCGGACATATGGCAATATCTTCATGATTCTTATCAAACCAGGATGAACCACGATCTAAGAAGCTTTATTTGGAACCACTAATCAGTGGAGAATAACCAGGAAGTTGAATAAATCTCATAGGAGTTGTGAGTAAGAAGATATCCCACTTTCTATCCAGATGATTCCAGATTAGCCTGTTCGGACATATGGCAATATCTTCATGATTCTTATCAAACCAGGATGAACCACGATCTAAGAAGCTTTATTTGGAACCACTAATCAGTGGAGAATAACCAGGAAGTTGAATAAATCTCATAGGAGTTGTGAGTAAGAAGATATCCCACTTTCTATCCAGATGATTCCAGATTAGCCTGTTCGGACATATGGCAATATCTTCATGATTCTTATCAAACCAGGATGAACCACGATCTAAGAAGCTTTATTTGGAACCACTAATCAGTGGAGAATAACCAGGAAGTTGAATAAATCTCATAGGAGTTGTGAGTAAGAAGATATCCCACTTTCTATCCAGATGATTCCAGATTAGCCTGTTCGGACATATGGCAATATCTTCATGATTCTTATCAAACCAGGATGAACCACGATCTAAGAAGCTTTATTTGGAACCACTAATCAGTGGAGAATAACCAGGAAGTTGAATAAATCTCATAGGAGTTGTGAGTAAGAAGATATCCCACTTTCTATCCAGATGATTCCAGATTAGCCTGTTCGGACATATGCAATATCTTCATGATTCTTATCAAACCAGGATGAACCACGATCTAAGAAGCTTTATTTGGAACCACTAATCAGTGGAGAATAACCAGGAAGTTGAATAAATCTCATAGGAGTTGTGAGTAAGAAGATATCCCACTTTCTATCCAGATGATTCCAGATTAGCCTGTTCGGACATATGGCAATATCTTCATGATTCTTATCAAACCAGGATGAACCACGATCTAAGAAGCTTTATTTGGAACCACTAATCAGTGGAGAATAACCAGGAAGTTGAATAAATCTCATAGGAGTTGTGAGTAAGAAGATATCCCACTTTCTATCCAGATGATTCCAGATTAGCCTGTTCGGACATATGGCAATATCTTCATGATTCTTATCAAACCAGGATGAACCACGATCTAAGAAGCTTTATTTGGAACCACTAATCAGTGGAGAATAACCAGGAAGTTGAATAAATCTCATAGGAGTTGTGAGTAAGAAGATATCCCACTTTCTATCCAGATGATTCCAGATTAGCCTGTTCGGACATATGGCAATATCTTCATGATTCTTATCAAACCAGGATGAACCACGATCTAAGAAGCTTTATTTGGAACCACTAATCAGTGGAGAATAACCAGGAAGTTGAATAAATCTCATAGGAGTTGTGAGTAAGAAGATATCCCACTTTCTATCCAGATGATTCCAGATTAGCCTGTTCGGACATATGCCAATATCTTCATGATTCTTATCAAACCAGGATGAACCACGATCTAAGAAGCTTTATTTGGAACCACTAATCAGTGGAGAATAACCAGGAAGTTGAATAAATCTCATAGGAGTTGTGAGTAAGAAGATATCCCACTTTCTATCCAGATGATTCCAGATTAGCCTGTTCGGACATATGGCAATATCTTCATGATTCTTATCAAACCAGGATGAACCACGATCTAAGAAGCTTTATTTGGAACCACTAATCAGTGGAGAATAACCAGGAAGTTGAATAAATCTCATAGGAGTTGTGAGTAAGAAGATATCCCACTTTCTATCCAGATGATTCCAGATTAGCCTGTTCGGACATATGGCAATATCTTCATGATTCTTATCAAACCAGGATGAACCACGATCTAAGAAGCTTTATTTGGAACCACTAATCAGTGGAGAATAACCAGGAAGTTGAATAAATCTCATAGGAGTTGTGAGTAAGAAGATATCCCACTTTCTATCCAGATGATTCCAGATTAGCCTGTTCGGACATATGGCAATATCTTCATGATTCTTATCAAACCAGGATGAACCACGATCTAAGAAGCTTTATTTGGAACCACTAATCAGTGGAGAATAACCAGGAAGTTGAATAAATCTCATAGGAGTTGTGAGTAAGAAGATATCCCACTTTCTATCCAGATGATTCCAGATTAGCCTGTTCGGACATATGCAATATCTTCATGATTCTTATCAAACCAGGATGAACCACGATCTAAGAAGCTTTATTTGGAACCACTAATCAGTGGAGAATAACCAGGAAGTTGAATAAATCTCATAGGAGTTGTGAGTAAGAAGATATCCCACTTTCTATCCAGATGATTCCAGATTAGCCTGTTCGGACATATGGCAATATCTTCATGATTCTTATCAAACCAGGATGAACCACGATCTAAGAAGCTTTATTTGGAACCACTAATCAGTGGAGAATAACCAGGAAGTTGAATAAATCTCATAGGAGTTGTGAGTAAGAAGATATCCCACTTTCTATCCAGATGATTCCAGATTAGCCTGTTCGGACATATGGCAATATCTTCATGATTCTTATCAAACCAGGATGAACCACGATCTAAGAAGCTTTATTTGGAACCACTAATCAGTGGAGAATAACCAGGAAGTTGAATAAATCTCATAGGAGTTGTGAGTAAGAAGATATCCCACTTTCTATCCAGATGATTCCAGATTAGCCTGTTCGGACATATGGCAATATCTTCATGATTCTTATCAAACCAGGATGAACCACGATCTAAGAAGCTTTATTTGGAACCACTAATCAGTGGAGAATAACCAGGAAGTTGAATAAATCTCATAGGAGTTGTGAGTAAGAAGATATCCCACTTTCTATCCAGATGATTCCAGATTAGCCTGTTCGGACATATGGCAATATCTTCATGATTCTTATCAAACCAGGATGAACCACGATCTAAGAAGCTTTATTTGGAACCACTAATCAGTGGAGAATAACCAGGAAGTTGAATAAATCTCATAGGAGTTGTGAGTAAGAAGATATCCCACTTTCTATCCAGATGATTCCAGATTAGCCTGTTCGGACATATGGCAATATCTTCATGATTCTTATCAAACCAGGATGAACCACGATCTAAGAAGCTTTATTTGGAACCACTAATCAGTGGAGAATAACCAGGAAGTTGAATAAATCTCATAGGAGTTGTGAGTAAGAAGATATCCCACTTTCTATCCAGATGATTCCAGATTAGCCTGTTCGGACATATGGCAATATCTTCATGATTCTTATCAAACCAGGATGAACCACGATCTAAGAAGCTTTATTTGGAACCACTAATCAGTGGAGAATAACCAGGAAGTTGAATAAATCTCATAGGAGTTGTGAGTAAGAAGATATCCCACTTTCTATCCAGATGATTCCAGATTAGCCTGTTCGGACATATGGCAATATCTTCATGATTCTTATCAAACCAGGATGAACCACGATCTAAGAAGCTTTATTTGGAACCACTAATCAGTGGAGAATAACCAGGAAGTTGAATAAATCTCATAGGAGTTGTGAGTAAGAAGATATCCCACTTTCTATCCAGATGATTCCAGATTAGCCTGTTCGGACATATGGCAATATCTTCATGATTCTTATCAAACCAGGATGAACCACGATCTAAGAAGCTTTATTTGGAACCACTAATCAGTGGAGAATAACCAGGAAGTTGAATAAATCTCATAGGAGTTGTGAGTAAGAAGATATCCCACTTTCTATCCAGATGATTCCAGATTAGCCTGTTCGGACATATGGCAATATCTTCATGATTCTTATCAAACCAGGATGAACCACGATCTAAGAAGCTTTATTTGGAACCACTAATCAGTGGAGAATAACCAGGAAGTTGAATAAATCTCATAGGAGTTGTGAGTAAGAAGATATCCCACTTTCTATCCAGATGATTCCAGATTAGCCTGTTCGGACATATGCCAATATCTTCATGATTCTTATCAAACCAGGATGAACCACGATCTAAGAAGCTTTATTTGGAACCACTAATCAGTGGAGAATAACCAGGAAGTTGAATAAATCTCATAGGAGTTGTGAGTAAGAAGATATCCCACTTTCTATCCAGATGATTCCAGATTAGCCTGTTCGGACATATGGTGATATGATTCCAGATCATGTCAAGAAGAACAAGGACCAACCAGCTGAAGAAGAAGATGCCTTAGACCTTTCTAAAGGTCCCATGACTCGTGCAAGATCAAAGAAGCTCAAGGAAGCTATTGGAGGCTTAATCAGAAAGTCTTTGAAGAAAGAAAGTCTTGAAGGAAGCTTGATACTTCAAGACCCACTCATCACCATTCAAGTCATCATACCATCAAGCTGAGTATCATCTAGGCTAGCAAGAGAAGTGTGCTCTTTTCCTGTCTTAGTTTTTGTCCCATTGGGTTTTGCTAAGATAGGTTTTTAACGAGGCCTTGTCTTGCTATTTCAAATCACCTAGTATGATACTCTCGGACCAGACTACATTATGTATCTTATTCTATCTTAGACTATGCTTTTTATTTCGTTTACACAAGTCAAAGGGAGCCTGTTCCTTTATGACTATTAGTTGTTTCCGAGACCTTGTGCATGTACAAGGCTCTCACTATATATTCTGGTCGAGCAAGTCTAATAAGATCATCATCTTTAACCTAAAAACCTTTCTCTTCTCTTATTGCTATCAACAAGAGTTCGAGAGTTCTGGTGTGTCATATCCAGAGTCTAAGGACTTCTCCTTTAGTGTGTCATATCTAAAGTAGTCGTCTAGGAGTATCAAAGAGTCATCCGCATCTCTTTGTGTCACCAATCGCATCCACAAGCCTTGGAAGATTGAGTTTTGATTCATCTTTGCAAGGATCTATCCAATATCATCCAGAGTTCATCCTAGGGTCGTGTTAAGTGGTATCAGAGCAGCTCTGGATAGGGAAGTTTCGATCTTTTGCTGTTTTCAAATAAGAACCCTTCAACTTCTTTTGAATACATCGATCGATCTGTGTTCTTTGTTGTGTTATTTCAATAGATCTGTTCGTTTCAATATCTATTGTTGTTGTTTGAATCAAATCCTGATAGATCTAAGAAGTTTCATCATATTTGATCTTAATCTGTTTCGATTTCGTGTGATAAAAGTTATCAAGTTTTGATCTTTTCAAATTGTGTTGCCTTAGATCGCAAGTTTTTCCTTTTAATCAAAGTTGTTTCCTTTTTAAATTTTCTTGAACATCTTACTTGTTTAGATTGTTTCTTTGTTTCAGGTACCAATGGGGAATGAGACAGATGAGGAAGCAGAACTTGTAAGAAAGAGTAAGCTACTAAGGGAGGAGATGACAGAACAGTTGAAGCAAACTCTGATCACTACTGTGGCTGATATGATCAAGACTAGCATCACGGGTCTTCGTGATGAGATAAGACAAGAGCTACGACAAGCTACTGGTCAGGGCCATAGTAATGAATCTAGAAGAGACAGAAGAGGTCAGAGTCCACATAATCATCCTGAACCAAGGAGAGATCGTAGAGAGCATGCTGAATCTCATGAAACAGACAACTACTATGAGCGTCACCGGTCTGAACTCAGTGGATCTTCTTCATCAAGAGGTAGTAGGAGAAGGCAGAGACGTGATCATGATGAAAGAAGGACTCAGAGAGATGAGTTCAATGGATTGAAGATCAAAATTCCTCCTTTTCATGGCAAGGTTGATCCGGATGCTTACTTGGAGTGGGAGAAGAAGATTGAACTAGTCTTCAATTGCAAACACTACACCAACGCTCAAAGAATCCAAATTGCAGCTACTGAGTTCCATGACTATGCCTTGAGTTGGTGGGATCAATTGGTAACTAGTAGAAGACTCAACCAAGAGTATCCAGTTGAATCTTGGCAAGAGATGAAGTCTCTTATGCGCAAGAGGTTTGTGCCTAACCATTACCACAGAGATCTACATCAGAAACTAAGAAGACTCACGCAAGGTTCCAAGACTGTTGAGGAGTATTATCAAGAGCTAGAGTTGCTGATGTTGAGAGCTAGTATTTCAGAGGACAGAGAAGCTACTATGGCAAGATTCCTTGGAGGGCTAAACCGTGAGATACAAGACAATGTTGAGATGCAACACTATGTGGAGATAGAAGAGATGTTGCATAAAGCTATCTTGGTGGAACAGCAGCTTAAGAGAAAGGGTCACTCACGTGGTAGCTTTGGTTCCACACGATTCCAACATTCAAAAGAAGATAAGTCTAGCTTCCAAAAAGAGAGTAAGCCTCAGCCTAAAGAAGAACCGAAACCTGCTAGCATCTACAACAAAGATAAAAGCAAGGTTGAAACAACTAGTTCAAGAGCCAGAGATGTCAAGTGCTTCAAGTGTCAAGGTCGTGGTCACTATGCCAATGAATGTACCAACAAAAGGGTAATGATACTGCTTGATAATGGCGAGTTTGAATCTGAAGCTGAGAAAGAAGATCATACTAAGGATCAGTCTGAAGAAGAGTATGAAGAAGAGCCGGTCAATGGAAGGTTACTAGTGGCAAGGAGAAACCTTAGTCTTCAAACTAAGACCGAAGAGCTTGAGCAAAGAGAGAACCTATTCTACACACGGTGCTTGGTACAAGGAAAGGTCTGCAGCCTCATAGTTGATGGTGGTAGTTGTGTCAACGTTGCGAGTGAAACCATGGTTCAAAAGCTTGGATTAAAGGTTCAGAAACATCCAAAACCCTATAGACTCCAGTGGCTCAATGATGAGGGCGAGATGAAGGTCTCTGATCAGGTTCTAGTTCCCTTATCCATTGGAAAATATGAGGATGAGATCTTGTGTGACATTTTGCCTATGGAAGCAAGTCACATACTGCTGGGAAGGCCTTGGCAATCTGACAGACGTGTAGTTCATGATGGCTTTACCAACAAGCACTCCTTTGAGTTTAAAGGCAGAAAGACAGTACTAGTGCCACTATCTCCAAAAGAAGTACATCAAGATCAGCTGCAGCTTCAAAAGAAAAAGGAGATTGATCTTAAACCGACTCAAACCAAGCAACACAACTTCTATGCCAAAACTGGTGATATCAAGAGATCTCTTCACTCTAATCAATCTATTCTCTTATTCATCTACAAAGAATCTCTCTTGAATCTAACTGATTTTGCACCGGTGTACCCGAGTGAGATGTTGTCTCTTTTGCAGGAATATGATGATGTGTTTCCAGATGATAGTCCTACAGGGTTGCCACCAATACGTGGGATTGAGCATCAGATTGACTTTGTACCTGGATCCACACTTCCTAACCGACCTGCTTACAGAACCAATCCAGTAGAAACCAAAGAGCTACAAAGACAAGTAGATGAGTTGATGGAGAAGGGTCACATCCGAGAGAGCATGAGTCCTTGTGCTGTTCCTGTCTTACTAGTACCCAAGAAGGATGGGAGCTGGCGCATGTGTGTTGATTGTAGAGCAATCAACAATATCACGGTGAAGTATCGACACCCTATCCCTAGACTTGATGATATGCTTGATGAATTGCATGGTTCTAGCATCTTTTCTAAAATTGATTTAAAGAGTGGCTATCATCAGATTAGGATGCAAGAAGGTGATGAATGGAAAACTGCATTTAAAACTAAACATGGATTGTATGAGTGGTTAGTTATGCCATTCGGATTGACAAATGCACCTAGTACATTCATGAGGTTGATGAATCATGTGCTTAGATCATTCATAGGTTCATTTGTTGTAGTTTACTTTGATGACATCCTTGTCTACAGCAAGAGTTTAGAAGAGCATATAGTTCATCTTAGGTCTGTTCTTGATGTTTTGAGAAAGGAAAAGCTTTATGCTAACCTTAAGAAATGCACCTTTTGTACGGATAACTTGGTCTTTTTAGGCTTTGTTGTGAGTGCAGATGGAGTTAAGGTTGATCAAGAAAAGATAAGAGCCATACAAGAGTGGCCCATTCCTAAGACAATCAGTGAGGTCCGGAGCTTTCATGGTCTTGCTGGCTTCTACAGAAGATTTGTAAGGGATTTCAGCACTCTTGCAGCCCCACTAACCGAAATCATCAAGAAGGACGTAGGCTTTAAATGGGAAGAAGCACAAGAAGCCGCCTTTCAATGCCTAAAAGAGAAGCTTACTAATGCTCCCCTTCTTATACTTCCAGATTTTAATAAAACTTTTGAGATAGAATGTGATGCTTCCGGTATAGGTATTGGTGCTGTCTTGATGCAGGATAAGAGACCTATAGCTTACTTCAGTGAGAAGCTCGGAGGAGCTACACTCAACTATGCAACATATGACAAGGAGTTGTATGCACTTGTGAGGGCTCTACAAACTTGGCAACACTACCTTTGGCCTAAGGAGTTTGTGATACACACGGATCATGAGTCTCTTAAGTACTTAAAGGGTCAAAACAAACTCAGCAAGAGACACGCCAGATGGGTTGAGTTCATAGAAACATTTCCTTATGTCATCAAGTACAAACAAGGTAAAGAAAACATAGTTGCTGATGCTCTCTCCCGAAGGTATGTTCTCTTAAACACTCTAGATGCTAAACTCTTAGGATTTGAGCAATTCAAAGAGATGTATGAAACTGATCTTGACTTTAAAGAAGCTTATCTATCTTGTGAAAAGATTGCTAAAGGTCACTACTTTAGGCATGAAGGATATTTGTTTTATGATAATCGCCTATGTGTACCTAACTGTTCTATGAGAGAGTTGTTTACTAGGGAAGCTCACGGAGGAAGCTTAATGGGACACTTTGGTATTGCCAAGACTCTTAAGGTTTTGCAGGATCATTTCTTTTGGCCTCACATGAAGAAAGATGTAGAGAAGATATGCCAAAGATGTGCAACTTGCAAACAAGCTAAGTCCAAAGTTCAGTCTCATGGTTTGTATACTCCTCTCCCTATTCCTTATCACCCATGGAATGACATTTCTATGGATTTTATTGTTGGATTGCCTAGGACTAGAACCGGAAAGGATTCAATCTTTGTAGTTGTTGATAGGTTCTCCAAAATGGCTCACTTTATTGCTTGTCACAAAACTGATGATGCATTGCATGTTTCTAATTTGTTCTTTAAAGAGATAGTTCGTTTGCATGGCATGCCTAAGACCATTGTTTCAGATAGAGATACTAAATTCCTTAGTTACTTTTGGAAAACTTTGTGGTCTAAGCTAGGAACTAAGTTGTTGTTTTCTACTACATGTCATCCGCAAACTGATGGTCAAACTGAGGTAGTGAATAGAACATTAGGAGCTCTCTTGCGTGCATTCATCAAAAAGAATTTGAAGTCTTGGGAAGAACATTTGCCTCATTGTGAATTTGCATACAATCATGCTGTGCATTCTGCTTCTAAGTTTTCACCCTTTGAAATTGTTTATGGGTTCAATCCCACTTCTCCTTTGGATCTAATGCCTTTACCTGAGTGTGCTAGAGTTAGCTTTGATGGAAAAAGAAAGGCCGAGATGGTGCAGGAGATCCATAAGCAAGCACGCCACAACATTGAAGAGAAAACAAAGTTGTATGCTAAGCATGCAAACAAAGGCAGACGTGAGATGATCTTTGAAGAAGGAGATCTTGTTTGGGTTCACCTTAGAAAAGAAAGATTTCCAAACGAGAGGAAGTCCAAGCTAATGCCAAGGATTGATGGACCATTTGAGATCGTGAAGAAGCTTAGCAACAATGCCTACAAGCTTGATCTAAAGGGAAGGTATGATGTGAGTAATAGTTTTAATGTTGCTGATTTGGTTCCTTTTATTGCAGATGATCCAGATTTGAGGACAAATCCTTTTCAAGAGGGAGGGAATGATATGATTCCAGATCATGTCAAGAAGAACAAGGACCAACCAGCTGAAGAAGAAGATGCCTTAGACCTTTCTAAAGGTCCCATGACTCGTGCAAGATCAAAGAAGCTCAAGGAAGCTATTGGAGGCTTAATCAGAAAGTCTTTGAAGAAAGAAAGTCTTGAAGGAAGCTTGATACTTCAAGACCCACTCATCACCATTCAAGTCATCATACCATCAAGCTGAGTATCATCTAGGCTAGCAAGAGAAGTGTGCTCTTTTCCTGTCTTAGTTTTTGTCCCATTGGGTTTTGCTAAGATAGGTTTTTAACGAGGCCTTGTCTTGCTATTTCAAATCACCTAGTATGATACTCTCGGACCAGACTACATTATGTATCTTATTCTATCTTAGACTATGCTTTTTATTTCGTTTACACAAGTCAAAGGGAGCCTGTTCCTTTATGACTATTAGTTGTTTCCGAGACCTTGTGCATGTACAAGGCTCTCACTATATATTCTGGTCGAGCAAGTCTAATAAGATCATCATCTTTAACCTAAAAACCTTTCTCTTCTCTTATTGCTATCAACAAGAGTTCGAGAGTTCTGGTGTGTCATATCCAGAGTCTAAGGACTTCTCCTTTAGTGTGTCATATCTAAAGTAGTCGTCTAGGAGTATCAAAGAGTCATCCGCATCTCTTTGTGTCACCAATCGCATCCACAAGCCTTGGAAGATTGAGTTTTGATTCATCTTTGCAAGGATCTATCCAATATCATCCAGAGTTCATCCTAGGGTCGTGTTAAGTGGTATCAGAGCAGCTCTGGATAGGGAAGTTTCGATCTTTTGCTATTTTCAAATAAGAACCCTTCAACTTCTTTTGAATCCGTCAATCGATCTGTGTTCTTTGTTGTGTTATTTCACTAGATCTGTTCGTTTCAATATCTATTGTTGTTGTTTGAATCAAATCCTGATAGATCTAAGAAGTTTCATCATATTTGATCTTGATCTGTTTCGATTTCGTGTGATAAAAGTTATCAAGTTTTGATCTTTTCAAATTGTGTTACCTTAGATCGCAAGTTTTTCCTTTTATTCAAAGTTGTTTCCTTTTTAAATTTTCTTGAACATCTTACTTGTTTAGATTGTTTCTTTGTCTCAGGTACCAATGGGGAACGAGACAGATGAGGAAGCAGAACTTGTAAGAAAAAGTAAGCTACTAAGGGAGGAGATGACAGAACAGTTGAAGCAAACTCTGATCACTACTGTGGCTGATATGATCAAGACTAGCATCACGGGTCTTCGTGATGAGATAAGACAAGAGCTACGACAAGCTACTGGTCAGGGCCATAGTAATGAATCTAGAAGAGACAGAAGAGGTCAGAGTCCACATAATCATCCTGAACCAAGGAGAGGTCGTAGAGAACATGCTGAATCTCATGAAACAGACAACTACTATGAGCATCACCGGTCTGAACTCAGTGGATCTTCTTCATCAAGAGGTAGTAGGAGAAGGCAGAAACGTGATCATGATGAAAGAAGGACTCAGAGAGATGAGTTCAATGGATTAAAGATCAAAATCCCTCCTTTTTATGGCAAGGTTGATCCGGATGCTTACTTGGAGTGGGAGAAGAAGATTGAACTAGTCTTCAATTGCAAACACTACACCAGCGCTCAAAGAATCCAAATTGCAGCTACTGAGTTCCATGACTATGCCTTGAGTTGGTGGGATCAATTGGTAACTAGTAGAAGACTCAACCAAGAGTATCCAGTTGAATCTTGGCAAGAGATGAAGTCTCTTATGCGCAAGAGGTTTGTGCCTAACCATTACCACAGAGATCTACATCAGAAACTAAGAAGACTCACGCAAGGTTCCAAGACTGTTGAGGAGTATTATCAAGAGCTAGAGTTGCTGATGTTGAGAACTAGTATTTCAGAGGATAGAGAAGCAACTATGGCAAGATTCCTTGGAGGGCTAAACCGTGAGATACAAGACAATGTTGAGATGCAACACTATGTGGAGATAGAAGAGATGTTGCATAAAGCTATCTTGGTGGAACAGCAGCTTAAGAGAAAGGGTCACTCACGTGGTAGCTTTGGTTCCACACGATTCCAACATTCAAAAGAAGATAAGTCTAGCTTCCAAAAAGAGAGTAAGCCTCAGCCTAAAGAAGAACCGAAACCTGCTAGCATCTACAACAAAGATAAAAGCAAGGTTGAAACAACTAGTTCAAGAGCCAGAGATGTCAAGTGCTTCAAGTGTCAAGGTCGTGGTCACTATGCCAATGAATGTACCAACAAAAGGGTAATGATACTGCTTGATAATGGCGAGTTTGAATCTGAAGCTGAGAAAGAAGATCATACTAAGGATCAGTCTGAAGAAGAGTATGAAGAAGAGCCGGTCAATGGGAGGTTACTAGTGGCAAGGAGAAACCTTAGTCTTCAAACTAAGACCGAAGAGCTTGAGCAAAGAGAGAACCTATTCTACACACGGTGCTTGGTACAAGGAAAGGTCTGCAGCCTCATAGTTGATGGTGGTAGTTGTGTCAACGTTGCGAGTGAAACCATGGTTCAAAAGCTTGGATTAAAGGTTCAGAAACATCCAAAACCCTATAGACTCCAGTGGCTCAATGATGAGGGCGAGATGAAGGTCTCTGATCAGGTTCTAGTTCCCTTATCCATTGGAAAATATGAGGATGAGATCTTGTGTGACATTTTGCCTATAGAAGCAAGTCACATCCTGCTGGGAAGGCCTTGGCAATCTGACAGACGTGTAGTTCATGATGGCTTTACCAACAAGCACTCCTTTGAGTTTAAAGGCAGAAAGACAGTACTAGTGCCACTATCTCCAAAAGAAGTACATCAAGATCAGCTGCAGCTTCAAAAGAAAAAGGAGATTGATCTTAAACCGACTCAAACCAGGCAGCACAACTTCTATGCCAAAACTGGTGATATCAAGAGATCTCTTCACTCTAATCAATCTATTCTCTTATTCATCTACAAAGAATCTCTCTTGAATCTAACTGATTTTGCACCGGTGTACCCGAGTGAGATGTTGTCTCTTTTGCAGGAATATGATGATGTGTTTCCAGATGATAGTCCTACTGGGTTGCCACCAATACGTGGGATTGAGCATCAGATTGATTTTGTACCTGGATCCACACTTCCTAACCGACCTGCTTACAGAACCAATCCAGTAGAAACCAAAGAGCTACAAAGACAAGTAGATGAATTGATGGAGAAGGGTCACATCCGAGAGAGCATGAGTCCTTGTGCTGTTCCTGTCTTACTAGTACCCAAGAAGGATGGGAGCTGGCGCATGTGTGTTGATTGTAGAGCAATCAACAATATCACGGTGAAGTATCGACACCCTATTCCTAGACTTGATGATATGCTTGATGAATTGCATGGTTCTAGCATCTTTTCTAAAATTGATTTAAAGAGTGGCTATCATCAGATTAGGATGCAAGAAGGTGATGAATGGAAAACTGCATTTAAAACTAAACATGGATTGTATGAGTGGTTAGTTATGCCATTCGGATTGACAAATGCACCTAGTACATTCATGAGGTTGATGAATCATGTGCTTAGATCATTCATAGGTTCATTTGTTGTAGTTTACTTTGATGACATCCTTGTCTACAGCAAGAGTTTAGAAGAGCATATAGTTCATCTTAGGTCTGTTCTTGATGTTTTGAGAAAGGAAAAGCTTTATGCTAACCTTAAGAAATGCACCTTTTGTACGGATAACTTGGTCTTTTTAGGCTTTGTTGTGAGTGCAGATGGAGTTAAGGTTGATCAAGAAAAGATAAGAGCCATACAAGAGTGGCCCATTCCTAAGACAATCAGTGAGGTCCGGAGCTTTCATGGTCTTGCTGGCTTCTACAGAAGATTTGTAAGGGATTTCAGCACTCTTGCAGCCCCATTAACCGAAATCATCAAGAAGGACGTAGGCTTTAAATGGGAAGAAGCACAAGAAGCCGCCTTTCAATGCCTAAAAGAGAAGCTTACTAATGCTCCCCTTCTTATACTTCCAGATTTTAATAAAACTTTTGAGATAGAATGTGATGCTTCCGGTATAGGTATTGGTGCTGTCTTGATGCAGGATAAGAGACCTATAGCTTACTTCAGTGAGAAGCTCGGAGGAGCTACACTCAACTATGCAACATATGACAAGGAGTTGTATGCACTTGTGAGGGCTCTACAAACTTGGCAACACTACCTTTGGCCTAAGGAGTTTGTGATACACACGGATCATGAGTCTCTTAAGTACTTAAAGGGTCAAAACAAACTCAGCAAGAGACACGCCAGATGGGTTG
>NW_026617077.1:0-19489 GCF_000801105.2 Raphanus sativus | reverse complement strand
GATTAAAATTTTTAATATATTGTTTTATTTTAGAATAAATTAACAAAACGAATAAATTAATATGTGAATAGTATAATTTCGCCAATTTGCATCAAGTTGTAAAATTTTATGTAAAAATAAAAAAAATATTATCAAACATATATATTATTAAATAATTATTATATTATATATGTAAATTACAAAATATAAAAATATACATCAGATTTTTTTATAAAATCAGCGGTTTATTAATTTATGTTGAATACAAATTAAATCATCCACGCAGAAATGCAGGTCAAATACTAGTAGATGTTTATACGACAAAACTAGAAATAAATCACGTATTGAGAACATAATTAAATGCCGAAAGATAAACCGTGGAAATAGCGGTTTTGAATAATTAGACACGGACATAGAAGTTGACTTTCCAGTAACATTTTGTGTTTGCGTTTACAATTGTAAATATCTTTTGATGACTGTATTTTTGCAAAGAATCTCGCTTAAAGATTGCATGCTAATTCGTCTCAAAACGTTTTTGGGTTTCAATTAGTTCTCGTTCTTAGTTATGGTTTGCTTTAGTCTGCAAGTGTGTCTTTTCGTTTCGTTTGTGTGGGCTGTCTGTGGGAACATCTCTTTCGTCCCCTGACTTTCGATTTCAAGATTTTGATAAACCGCCCGCTTTGTATTATGGTTATGGTTACGTTTAATAATATTTTTCAGAGGAAAAAAAAAACATTTTGATAGTTTACAAAAAATAAAAAAACATTTTGATAAATTTCTGCAGTAAACTTTTAGACATATTTTTATTAATACAATTTTTTTTGTGTACTTCTTAATATAACTAATTCTCGATTGGTAATATAAAAATGAATAACCTAAAACATTTTTCAAATCTAGCATAATACATTTAAAATTCCAAAGTAGCAGCATACATCACTGTGTGAAAACACTTGTTTATCCTAATTTTTTTTTGTAACACCAAATGGCTAATTTCTTAATATTGTACAATAATGGCTAATTATTTTTGGTAAACTAATAATGGCTAATTTTATAAGTAAAATATGCTTTGTTGCTATTTTCTTATAGTTACCTGTGTGAAAACTCCGAACTTACATGGACTGGAGATACCGAAGCTTCACTAACTGAGGCGGAAGTTTCCCAGGAAGATTCATGTTCTTGAGAGATCTATATTTTTTTCAAATGCAACAAAAAGATTTATAAAGGAAAAGAATTGCGAAACGGATCAAACAATTAG
The DNA here is from genome assembly GCF_000801105.2 of Raphanus sativus. Lineage (NCBI taxonomy): Eukaryota > Viridiplantae > Streptophyta > Magnoliopsida > Brassicales > Brassicaceae > Raphanus > Raphanus sativus. Next base: position 18,255 of record NW_026617077.1, on the reverse strand, counting down.
AGCGAAGAATAACACTATTACATGTCGGTAATATGACATGTCATCATGTTGTCACAGCGTCCACATTTAATGGTGTTGTTAACATCATCACCAACAGTCCGAACAAAATCAAACTTTAGACGGCTCATAGTGCAAGGATCTTCAGATTTGAGGTCCAATCCCTTGATACCAAGTGTAGTAGCTATCTCCTTAAGCGCCTTCGCTGCATTAATATAATAAAAGAAAAATTGAACATCGACCATATAAATTTACACTGATTTTGACTGTGATTGGATAAGAAATAAGTTCAGAAAGTAGTCATTTTTTCTTCTCATACATTCATCTGGATGAAGCCGTGAAGCCGATGTTGCTAAAATTACGAGGAAGCTCGTGACGATGGTAAAGAACATAAGAAAACTGGAGAATGGTATTGGCATATCGATGTAAGTTACATATACTGAATCTCTGTATGCGTATTTGTTTTGTGAATAACGATGTTATCAACCGCAAGGATTCAGTAGTTATATATAGGGGTGGGCATTTTATCCGTGAAATTTGATTCGATTCGTTATCCGTTACTATTTGATCCGAAAATTCCGAATATCCGTAAGCTTCCGAAGCAAAGCAAATACTAAAATTCAATATCCGTTAATATCGAAGCAAATCACGAATATTAAAATTTTGGGAAGCGAATATCCGATCCGATCCGTCAATATATAAATATATGTATATTTTATTATATTTAAAGTTTTAAATGTATAAAATTATATAATTATTATTCTAACATATGATTTTACATATTCTATTCACATTATTACTTATATAAAAGTATTACATAAAAAGAAAAGAAAATATTTATGACAATTATTATTTTTTTCTTAAGTTTTGTGTTATTATAATTGTTAACTAAGTTTAAAAATTTACAAAATACGTAGATTCACTATATTTTTTAATTTTTTATCTTTTATATCATGTAAAAAAATATTTTACAAAACAAATTTGTATCGAATTTTTAAGATTATTTGTATTAATCAAAACAAATGAGATATCCGTAAGTATCCACAAATATCCGCAAATATCTATTTATCTTCCGGATATCCGTTTTTCCGAATATCCGTATTTTTCCGAATCAAAGCAAATCGAAAAATTAGATATCCGTAACATTCGAAACAAATCACAAATACCTTCAAAAACCCGGATATCCGATCCGTGCCCAGGCCTAGTTATATAATGTACGGTGTTTCTTGGGTCGTCGGTTACTGTAGAAGAAAGATATATACTGACCATACTTAATAAATGTTGATTCTGAAGCTGTAGTGGAGAACAGAGACGTTCGTGATTGATGTTTCATGTCTCCTTATGTGTTTATTACTTTTAGAAGTTCAATTAAAATGCTCCACGTTTTAGTAACATGATTCTAAGAAGTTTGGTTCCTAAAATAACCAGCTTGGATTCTAAATGTTTATACTGGATAAACAGATAAACGCGTCCACGAACCCAAACCGAACCCTAAGACTATCACCTCGGATTTTTTCTTTTCTTTTGGATGAATATTAAACTTATTCAATCAAAACGTGTTTAAAATAAATGAAGCTCTAATTCAAATGTCTGTTAGGCTAAAAATCTGAGATTATCAATTTGTGTGACAAGCAAACCATACGGACGTGGACATCGCTCTCTCGAATCCCTTCCTTCCCGTTGTTTGAATCGTTGAGATTTTGTTACGAATCATCTTGTCTATCGTGTGTTGAAGTTGACGGCCTCATATATTTAACAATGAAGTAAAAAATGGAACAAATATAGATAAGAAGTAATCAAAATTCTGCCATCAGTGCAAAATTATTAACTCCGGTCTGGTTGAAAAACAACGTCGAGGTGTAGGTGTACTATTACGCAGTGGAGATTGTAATTTTTTATGAATTTTCTACTTCTCACTTAGCGTTCACGTGGATATGAATCTATTATTTACGGGCATTTGATCCGGATCCACGATTGAACCAGTTTGAGTTTTGTGAAAAAATTAATATTTAAAAACCCAATAAAACCCATAAAAATTCATTAAAATCTGGAATCTGATAACCGATTAAACCAATAGTTGAACCAATAAATAACATTTTCTAATCATTTTTACTTTAAAAAACTGAAATGATAATAGAGAAAACAAAAATTAGTTAATTTGATTTAGTATCCGTTTATTTTTTCTATCGATAATTTATTAATGTATTTTACTTTTGATTTATTTTAAATCTAAAGTTTTTTATTATACACATTAGACATTTAAATATTTAATAATTTTTAAGTTTTGATATATTTGTTTAGATGTAATAACTCTTAACTTGCTACTAAAAAAATTTAAATAATATAAACTATTTTCTGATATTTCGTATATCAAATGAAAATAAAATATAAAACTTTATATGGAGTTGTCTCAGATATTCTGAACTATGCTCGTCTTTTTGAAACCATTTCCTTTGAATGGATCTCAAGAGATAAAAACAGGGAAGCCGATGAACTGGCTACGAATATGTTGTTTGTAAACGAGGCTCTTTTGTCCTCTAACTTGGTTTGATTGAAATGAAAGTTTCTATTTAAAAAAAAAATAAAGTTACTTTTTTCTAAATATCCAAATTATACTATCTATCACTTTGTTCACTTCTTTGATATAATTTTATTTACTTTTATCTCTCAGTACTTTCAACACTGAGGCAAATTTGGTGGCAAAATCTGCACTCGCAATGTCTGTAATGAACTCCCTTTTGGGAGAGTAACTCTTGACTAGAGAATGAAATGCTTTGTTTGCCCAAAAAAAAAAGGGTTTCCTCTCGGTCGTCGGTGTCGGTGACTAGAGAATAGAGATAAATTAATATCTTCAAGAACTAGTACTGCTGAAATGTCGAAGTTCATAAATGCTTGATGTTCCATGTTCACTTATGACATATGGCTGATCACTGATGTATGTATAATGATGGCGAATTACCTGCAGTGATCTTGTTTTAGTGCATTAGCCTCTTTCCACGATTTATTTTGTTCATAAATGATCATTTCCAAGCCATTCTATGAAATCTTAACATTATTTTTACGTTGCTTTTTTTTTTTGTTAACCATTTTTGAGTTGTTTATATCTCAAATATATAGACACTTGATCATAAACATAAGCAATGTCGAAGTTCATAAATGTTTGATGTTCCATGTCCACTTATGACATGTGGCCGATGTACACGATGACTAATTCTCTGCGGTGATTTGGTTTTAATGCATTAAGGCTCTTTCCAGGCTTTATCTTTGTCAGAAGTGATGAGTATGACCCAAATCTTTCTGCATTCAGTTAATGTCACACAGAATGACAGAAGACAATTATTGAAGTTTACATGTAAACACAAAAAAAGATAAAATAATTAAATTTTAAAAGATGAATCAGTTTCAATATTTGTGTACAAATCATTTCACAGATCCAGCCTTTCAAACAATATGTTGGTTGGATGCTCTTAGCTTAAAAATGTCACTCACTGTCCATGTCTTCTTTTAAGTTAAACAAAAAAGAGTAAAGTCATTTTGAAGGTATATAACTTAAGGGCTTCAAGAAGTATGATTAATATCTTTTGAGTAATGATTTTCCACAAGATAACTAATCAAGCTTTTATTCTTGATGTAGAATTTAAAGGCTTTAAAAGTATGACTAGGAAAGATCACCGGCTTTAGGGTCCCCCGGCTTTAGGGTCCCCCGGCTTTATACTAATCAACCTGCACCAAGCAGGCTAATCAACCTGCATCAATCAGTATCAATGTCTATCTTTTTTTTACTTTGAACAAAAAAAGAGAAAATCATTTTCTTTACGTAGAATTTAGAGGCTTCAGAAGTATGATTCATATCTTTTGAGTATTGATTTTCCACAAGATAACTAATCAAACTTTAGTTCTTGATGTAGGATTTAAAGGCTTTTAAAAGTATGACTAGGAAAGATCATTGACTTTATCGTCATTTGAGTTTGGGTTTTTCACACCACTCAGTCCCTAACTAATCAAAGCTTTAGTAGTAATAGATACAAAAAAAAAATACAGTAAATGGACTAATCGTGTAATAAAATTCCAACCCATTTTTACAAAATTAACAGTCAGATCATTTTACAAGAAAAGAAAACAGAGAGAAGACATCAAGTTGGAAACATCTTCAAGTCTTTGACTCATCTTGCTTTCTTTCTTGTCCAGCCACATGAGTAGAGGAGGAAGAAGAAGGATAACTATTAGTAGAAAGCTGAGTCTTACTGTTGCTCTCCTCCACGCCTTTCCTTACATCTTTGAACGCCTTAAACCTTATATCCCCTGATCTCCTGCTTGTTCCCGGTGTTGATTCCGGCACTGGATAGTGACCTTCCAGCATACCAACCACCTCTGACATTATAGGACGATCCGACGCAGAAGCGCTCGTGCACACGAGAGCCACTTTTATCAAAGTCTCTGCTTCTTTCTTGTCCACTTCATGTCTCAATCTCTCATCCACAACTTGCATCAAGTCCCCTGACTCTTCCAAATCAGTAGCCTGCAGAACAAGATGAGGTTTATCAAGAAAACAGCTTCAATAAGCAACTGAAAAACTTGGGAAAGTTTACCCATTCCAAGAGGCAGACGTCATCTCCTGCCGCCATGAAACTACTGTTGCTTATGCCAGCGACGATCTCTAGAACCAAGACACCGTAGCTGTAGACATCTGCTTTGAAAGATAAGTAACCCCACAGTGCATACTCCGGTGCCATGTATCCTCTGCAGAGGTTCACATGTTTCTTATGGGGTTAACAGACAAACCATAACTGTAACAAAACAAGAGAGCGGGTCAGCTCAGGGCTTACATAGTCCCAGCGACCTTGGTGCTGACGTGTGTATTCTCCTCTTCATCAAGCCTAGCCAATCCGAAATCAGATATCTTGGGCGTTAGATCCTTGTCCAGTAAAATATTAGTGGCCTTGATGTCTCTGTGTACAAACTTCAACGGTGATTCCTCATGGAGAAACGCTAGACCTTTTGCAATCCCACTGCAAATCTTAAACCTTGTAGGCCAGTCCAGTGGTATCTGTTTATGCTTTGGACCTTAACCATTGAAAAAAAAAAACAAACACATTTTCTTTAGAACTAAAGCATAAAAAAAATAGCTCTTGGAAACAAAACAAACACTCACTGAATAAGGCTTGAGCCAAACTGTTGTTCTCCATGTATTCATACACCAGCAATAGCTGAGACCGCTCAACGCAGAAGCCATGAAGCTTGACGAGGTTTGGATGCTGAAGACAAGAGATTGCGCCAATCTCGTTTAGAAACTCTCTGTTCCCTTGTCTTGATTTAGATGAAAGCTGCTTCACTGCTACAACTCTTCCATCTGATAACTCACCCTACATAAAAAAAAGAGATTCTATTATCAGCAGATGCACTGCACTATATTAACAAGAATAATCTCTCATCATGTGATCTTTTTACCTTAAACACAGCACCGAAACCACCTTCTCCAATCTTGTTTGCTGGATTGAAGTCATCTGTAGCAAATTTGATTTGCCTTAACGTAAACGTTCCAGATGGCAAATCTTCCTCATTAGGATCTGTGGGGGAAAAAAAAACTTAGAATCTTTAATTTCTCATTACCAGCTTTTTTGCACTCAGACTTCATAAGAAGCAGTCTGAAGAATGATAAACTACATAGCAGAGCAAAAAGAGAATGATAAGAAGACAATGATCACCTTTTCGTTGCTGCCAACGTTTTGGAAGGCAGCCAAAGAACCAAAGGACACCCAGTATAAAGAGAATAAGACATGGGAATCCAAGTCCAATTGCAACTTTTGCTCCCAGACTCATTCCACTTCCAGGAGATGCACACGGCTTAGAATCTGCACATTTGAAGGTATTATTATTACTATTAAAAGAAACTGCTGTTGTGATCATTACTGGTTTCTGCTATAATAAGAAAGCTACCTGAAACTATGGAAATGGCGGATATGAGAGGACCATACACCCCTCTAGTGGGAATCCTGGTGGTTCCTTTACCAGCCCAACTCAACCGGATAGTTAAAATATGGTTAGTGACATTGACAGAGAATGTTTTTGTTATAGGTTTTTGAGCTCCCTTTGCTTCATCCATGATATTGAAGTCCTTCACTACTAGTTCCTCCTGCAGAAAAAGAAGGCGTAAGAACAAAAAAAAGAGAACAGAACTTATTAAATTTAATTTGTCACCAGCTGAGAGCAAAAGGCTAACCTGAATGTAAATGTCGAACACACGCCTCCCAAGCCGGTTATAAGTTTCATCGTTGGTGAATCTCATCTCAGCAAAGTCTAGGTTCACAGTGTATTTTCCATTTTCCAAGCAGGCGTGGAAGTAAGTGAGAGACACTGGAGCTATCCGTGCTGATTTGTACAGATCAGACAGGTTAGATGCCGGGACAAAGACTGTGAATCTAGTGTTTTGGAAATTGTTGTCGTCCATGTAGTCCCCTGTGCTGCTGAATCCCCAATAATCATTGCGCTTCAGGTAATACTTAGCAGCACCACCTTCAGCTTCTCCGTCTCCTTGATATAAGATTTTGGTTTTGTTTTGATTCAACGTTAGATCGCTTCCACCACAGTTTACATGGAGACAACTCGAATCTGCCAGATAAAACCAAAATAATATAAATGAGAGAGAATTAACGAGTGAACTTTCTAGTTTCTACAATGATAATAAGACAGTAGATAACAATGTCTATAGTGTGTACTTTAAGGTGAGAGACTATTGTGAAACGATCTATCATCACTAAGTCCTTTTAAGAAGGTAAGTACACTTACATTGAGGACATTTGAAATCGTCAATGCAAGGCAGAAACTTGCTTCTACAAAAAACATCAATTGGTTATGGCGTTTTAGGGGGAAAATTAAGATGCAAAAACGGAATCTAGATGTTAAAGATGATCAAAGGAAAGGACCTTACGATTCTTTTGTCGAAGTGCTCTGGAACAAGTTTAGATTTAGATTCCTAAAACAAGAATCTTAGTTTAAAAAAAATGCCAATTATGTAAACCAAAAAAACATCAAAAGAAGAAAACAATGACAGTATCCTCACATGTTTGGACGACAAGAACGGCTCTCAGGACTCTGCCACTTGAGGTTATTATACGAAAGATCTCTGCAAAAACAAGCGAACTATCATCAAAATGGAGATGTAATGAGATACAAAACTTGGATTTGTATACATACACAGTGATTCCATCCCTTAGTAAGTCAGCTGGAACATCTCCCTCGAGCCTATTTCCAGCCAAGATTCTGCAAACAAAAGTAAGCTAAATGATTCTAAGTCAAAAGTAAGATAGAATATTTAACATATACAATTTTCACTTACAAAAACCGTAGTTTTTCTGCATGCGCAAACGATGGAATGACCCCAGGCAACTTGTTAAAACTCAGATCCCTACCCACAAACCGTAAATAAGAATTAATCAATATTGTCACTGTTTCATGTACAGCAGACCTACTTTTCATTTGCTTACAGTGTCTCCAGATTCTCAAAGTTGGAAAGATAGTCAGGTATTTGTCCAGCAAGGTTACAGTTCTTCAATACCCTAAGAATAAAAAACAAACAAGAATTAGATTAAATAAGAGATAAATGGAACAGCTTCAAGGAGGAATATAACTTACAGCTTTGAAATTTCTGTTGAGTTCTTTAACGAAGGGAATGGTTGGACTGGTCCACCTATATCACTGATCCTCCTGATATTGTGACAAAAGCATTATTTGCATTACTATTAGATGAAAACAAATAAAAATGGCAGCCATAAGAGTTGTGTCTCTGCTCACAGATTTTGAAGATTGTTCAGAACTGAGATGACCGATGGGATTGGACCAGTGAGACCAGATGCAACCATTTCTCTACAAGGAATAAAATAAAGAACATCAATCTCAACTGGACAAATTCACTTATTTTTAATAATATCAATGAGTGTTGAGAAAACAAAATAAAGAAAAGAGTTTAAGAAGAAGGATGTCACAGTCTCTGGAGTTCCTTCCAATTTTGTATGTAACTAGGTATCGTTCCACTGAGTTGGAGATCGTTAATCCTGCTGCATTGTGCAAAAAACAAACCGCAGATGAACAAAAGGGAACCAAACCAGCATAATAAGTAGTTCGGTTAGAATAAAAAACAGAACAAAAGTCTTACAAATCTGTGATATTCTGTAGTTTAGAAAATGAAGCTGGCAAATTTCCCGTCAAATTGTTGGAGGAAAGCAACCTGTAAAAGATGAAACCACAAGAAAGATGTAAAAACACCATGAACAAAGAACAATATACAATGAAGAGGATAGGGAATCAGAAACTCTCACAGTTTTTCCAAGTGGACTAAGTTCCCAAGCTCCTGAGGAATGGTTCCAGAAAACGCATTTGACTCGAGCTCCCTATACAAGAACAGAATAAAATATCATAACAGCACTTCTATAGAGAAAGTGCACTTAAGTATCCAAATTCTTGAGCTAACAAACTTACAAGTAAGTTAGTGAAGTCAAGTTTCCCAACTCTTTTGGGATTTCCCCTGACAGACGATTTACAAGAAGAGAGCTGCACAGACATTATATGTTACTGTTACAAGACCATTAAGACACTAAAGATAAACCATTAAGAGGGAATGTTCTTACATAAGTGTTAAATTTGTAGTAAACCATTCAAGTGGTATAGTCCCATTGAGGTAGTTGTAGGCTAAGTCTCTAAAACATAGCAAGAAACAGTGGTCAAAAAGTAAGTGAAGTTTTCCTATAATAGTTCAAAAGCAAGGTTGAGATACTTTAATGTGAGCACTTACATCTCCCGGAGTTTAGGAAGCTTAGTTATTTGAGGAGGAAGAGTTCCTGGAAGACTATGATCCTTGAATGCACTAGAGAACAAGTCAAAGAAGAATCATAAAATGATGACAGTTAAAAAGACAAGTTGACTGAATAAACAATTCTTCTTCTTCTTTGCTATTTAGTCAAATCAAGGACATGGTCACAACCCATTTTTAGACATTATGCATATCAGACACTAACACCAAAGATAAACTCAAGACAAGTGACTTCTGGCATCTATACAGAATAACCTATACACCTAGAGACACAATACCCAGTTCTACACAGCAAACATCACAGATCAACAACAGTGCAAGACCAAAAACAAATAATTACCATAATGCCTTGGAGGTCTTAGACACCGAAGAAAAAGGAAGTTATGAAGAGAGTGCTGAGCATTCTTACATTTTCACAACATGACAATCATTTGCGTTGGTGGGACTGCATTCACACTCTATTACTTGCTCAGCTGTCGGAGGAGGAGTCTCTGTTAGCCCCACCTTTTCGACTATACAATTTTCAGCATCGAATTTCCAGTACTTGGAGCCCAGTGTGGTAGCGATTTGCTCCAGAGCATCGACTAAGGGACAAGCACAGAAGCAAAAACAGCACAAGACACCGATCAGGGTAAATTTTACTTGAGCAAAAACACAAAAGATTATACTATTGGCCTATGATATATATACATATATGTTTTGCTTCAACAAATCGTGAAAAGAAACTGCCTTTTTTACTTAAAGTTCTAATACTGAGATATGACAAGTAGTTTCTTAAGGAAACTCAAACAAAAACAATCAAAAATAAGTTAATAAACGAAAATTGACCAAATCACTCAATCAACGCCTCCAACATTTTGGTTTTTGGATTAAACAACTTCAATTAAAAGAAAAACCCTACAAACCCTCAACGTCACAAAACAAATTCCGGTAACCAAATTAAATTTTTTTTTTTTAAATCCTATTTCCAAGCAATAAAAAACCCAGAAACTTTTACCAAATGAAAAATAAAAATAGAAAGAAACGAACTTTAAACGAATACCTTCATCTTGGGGTAATTTGAAAGCATTTACACCGTATAAGTTGAAGCAAATGATGACTAAAGCAGAGAATACGAAGATACTAATATTCTTCTTCTTATCGCCGAACATTTGATACAGAAGAGATAAAACTCAAAAAAATAGGGAAAAGGAGGACAAGAGACGACGTAAATCAGAGTCTCATCCAAAATGTTGATAATCGTGTGGAAGATCTGAGAATTATGGGTTGGTTTGGACAAAGAGTGATGGTGATGATTAGTGGTTTTTGTCGAATTATGACAAATCTACGATACGAACAGTGGTTTTCAAAGTTTTTTTTTTTCTTACAATAATTAAGTCAAACTGTTTACCAGAAAACAAATATTTAATTAAGTCAAATTTGAAAATTACAAAAGGTGAATACAACCGGAAAAAAGATGGTAAAACCCCACAGACAGGAAAAGCACTGACAACCTACAAAAGCTGAGAACAGAATCATTCACTAAAATAGTATTTATTTTTAAAAATATTTAGAATAAATCCTTTCTCTGTGTGAATGGTGTGCGTTATTGAAGAGATTATCTGTATATTTGCGCAAAAGATAAATAGATTCCAAAATAGTAAAAACTCAATTATTTCATTTTATTTTTTTAAGTAGACCAATTTTATTCATTATGGAACCGTTATGAAAACTAGAGTCGGTTAAAAGCAAAGCAAAGTAGTTTCTTTTTCTAATTAGAAGACAAATGAATTGGCAAAAAAAAAAGACATTTTAAATGGAAATAGACACGTGACAAAACAATGGGTAAAGAAAGGATAAGTAGTAATTAGGTACTTGTCCAGTTGTCTTCTAATTATATCCACTCTTTGTTTTGTTTATGCTTTGAACCATTTTAAGTAATCTTTTCATTAATAACCAACCACACAGCTTGGGTTACAAGTGGGATACAAATAAACCCCAAATGGTTAATAAGTAACATTAGCGGGAACTTGCAATTGAAGTAAGGAGAAGAGAAGAGGGTAAGGTTGAAGAATAAAACAAATAAAACCAAGATGTGAGCCGAGAACTTGATGACCATTGACCAAGTTTAAACCTTGAGCCTCTGAGAAGGGAAGAAGGCTGCGCTAGGTTAATTTACATGTTTGATGTCTTCAGTAATGGACTTAGCCGGTCTCTGAACAAGTTGTGTGAAGTGCTGAGTTACGCTCCTTCCAAGTAGTATTTGAATTTGAGAGAGGATTGGCGAACTAGTTTGGTCATGAGCTTTATCTTATTACTGATTAGGTCTTTCAGCAATTTATTCTGTCTTTGTCTTAAAACGCTGCTACAGAAGAAAGATAAAATTTTTAATAATCTATCTAATAATAACTGGAAGGTTATGGGCATGTGGGATATATACATTTTAAGTAAAAATTAATCCAAAATTCTATACATAGTTTTAAACTAAACCAATAAGAATAAAAAAAAATCAAACTAATCGATGTCAACCAAAATTACTGAAGCTATTTTGAATTTAACAAAACCGGACATTTTAATTCAGGCAATTAACCCAAACTGAATTGAAGAAATTTACTACTACTTAACAAAACCGACAAGTTGAAATGATGCGGTTCAACCCCCAAGCTCCCAAGCCTAGTAGCTCCGGTTAACAAATAATCCGGTTTCATTGTCCTGTCAGGGGTTACCGGTCATAGCAATTTGTCAACTACTATTATGCTTCTCTCTCGTCACCGATGCCTTAGAAAACCTCAACTTCATCAATCTCTCTGTTAATGATTCAATCAATGGACTCCTCCTCGTCAAACCCTACCATCTCCCACGACGACGTACTCGATCGATTCCTCGACGCACCCGATGAATTCTACTACGATTGCATGCCCCCGACCCGTCGCCGTCAATATTCTGCTAATCCCTCCGCCGCGAATCTCCGTCGGAGAAACTCGACTCCTCACCGGAATCCGATTCGTTCCGATTTAGAAACGGAGCCGTCTTCTTCATCCTCCTCCAATGGATTCAAAGTCTATGAGAAATCGAGCGAGGACGTAACCGAATCAACCAAGGACCTAATTGACCTACCTCCAGAGAAAGATAACGACATTGTCGTAACTGATTCGGTTCAGGACCGGGTTGACCCGATTCATGAAAGCGGAGAGAAATCCGAAGAATCAATGGATGTAACAGATTCTGATCGGGTCCGGGTTGGCCCGTTTCACGAAGAGAAAACAGAAGAATCAATGGACGTAACAGATTCGGATCGGGCCCGGGTTGGCCCGATTCGGGAAAGCGGAGAGAAAACAGAAGAATCAATGGACGTAACAGATTCGGATCGGGTCCGGGTTGACCCGATTCAGGAAGGGGTTAGCTTGACCGAAGAGTCCACGGTGACCACCGTGAGCGACGATCGGGAAGTTGACAATGCAGGATCCTCACCACCGGAGCTCCGGGAAACGAACCAAACAGACTGGTCTCTCTCTGGGCTCTTACTCAAAGCAATCGAGTTCCAATTCAATCTGATCATTACCTTGTTCAAGTATCCGCCTTTGTTGCTCCACTGGTGCTTCCTCTTCATGTTCGATCCCTTCAGCACGTTAAGGATCGGAAGACGCTTCTTAACGACAACGGTTGCAGAGTTAAGTGATATAATGTTAGGAACCTTTAAGCTGAGTTGGCTAAAAGACACCAAACGAATGTTGAATCTTGCGTGGAAGTTTGGTTGGGGTTTGTTCTGGGCTGTTTACGTAGGCGCTGTGTTGTTTGGCTTGTTGGTTTTGTCGCTTATGCTTGGTGGGTTTATGATCAACCGTGTTGCCGATAAACCGTTTGTGCTCAAGGAGGTGTTGAACTTCGATTATACCAAGAATAGTCCAGAAGCATTTGTGCCTATCACCTCTTGTGCTGGTGTTGTTGCTTGCGATGGAAGTTGCAAGGAGAGTAATGAGATGTTGAAGGTCAGGGAGGTTCGTGCTATCCCTCGAGACCACAAATTAGAGATCACTCTTTCAATGACGTTACCCGAGTCTGAGTACAATAAAAATCTCGGCATGTTTCAGGTATTGAAGTTAGAAGCTTAAGACAAGTTATGTTTGTTATGTGTATGGTTGTTCATTCATGTGTCTTTGTTGAAGGTTCGTGTGGATTTCTTATCTGCGGATGGTAAAACGCTCAACAGCATACGGCGTCCATGCATGCTGAGATTCAGAAGCGAGCCTATCCGTCTAGTTCAGACGTTCCTCAAAATGGTTCCGTTAGTTACAGGATACGTCTCCGAGATACAAACCTTGAGCTTGAAGCTGAAAGGATTTGCAGAAAAGGACATCCCCACCGCTTGCTTGAAGGTAATGATCGAACAGCGGGCGGAGTTTCGACCCGGCGCAGGCATTCCAGAGCTGTACGACGCGTCCCTCTCGCTTGAATCAGATCTTCCTTTCTTCAAAAAGGTTATATGGAAATGGCGGAAGACTTTGTACGTCTGGATCAGCATGAGCTTGTTTACTATGGAGTTGCTGTTTGCTTTGGTTTGTTGCAGACCTCTGGTAATACCAAGAACAAGAAGTAGAGACAGGCCGCCTGGAAGTAGATGATGTTGCTGTAAATCATGTTTTCTTACACTCTGAAACGGTATTTTCATTTCCTTTGTTAACTTAGCTCCTAAAAGTTATTTAATCAAAGTTGTAAAATATGTATATGTGGGGTTGAATTGAGATATGTTCTTTAAAAAGAGTTTGATAAAGTAAATATAGCAAATGTGTTTTATTTATAGATTTATTAAAAGTAGTCATTTAATTTCAACTGTAATACCATGTAAATCTCTGAGCTTCTATTATTCCTAACGTGTTCTGTCCTCACATTTAACTTGTTGCTGCTGTCCATTGAGAGACACAGTGAAAAACAATCAGAACTCAGATACGTTGTCTTAACTTCCAAAACAGTTATTTTTGCTAAAAATAACTGGGAGCCTCTCTAATCACAACCCTAACAAACTAAACAAATACCAAATCAAGTACCTTTCAGTTCCAAAGCCAGTGTAGAACCTTTAGAGCTTTATATACATCACCAATTTCTCCATGTTTCCATCTGAGCCAGCTGCTGGATTAATAGAAAAAGAACCGGACCCTTCTCACTGTTTTAAAACTATTCTTGATAATGGCGTGCCATGGATTTCTAGGTACACCGACCAAGAGATCTCATGGACGTCATATTCATGGAGGGAGAAGAAACCAGCATCAACGTCACCGATCCAGATGTTCACCAGCAGCAGCTGGCTCCATCTTCGCATCCCTCAACATGTCTATCTTTACATTCCACAACCGCCTCTTTCGCTGCGTCTCCAGGCTTTTCCGTCTGGCTAGCTCAGCTCCTAGCCGTAGAGCCACCACCACTAAACACGGCTACAAAAAGCTCGAGAAACACAAGCATCATCATGGAAAACGTAACGACAAGAAAAAAACCATCGTTCTTGATCTCGATGAAACATTGGTGCACTCATCTATGGACCCACCGGTCAGAGCTCACGTAGATTTCATGGTGAGGCTAAAGATCCAAGGAGTGGTTATACCCATGTTTGTAGTGAAACGACCAGGAGTCACCGAGTTTCTTGACAGGATCGGTAAGAACTACCGAGTGGCGGTTTTCACAGCGGTCTGCCTGAGTACGCTTCTCAGGTTTTGGATAAACTAGACAAGAACCGTGTCATCTCACAGAGGCTGTACAGAGATTCGTGCACAGACATGAATGGGAGATACGCCAAAGACTTGTCTCTGGTTGCGAAGACAGACTTTGGGAGTGTTTTGCTGGTTGATGATAACCCTTTTCTCCTACTCGTTGCAGCCGGACAATGGAGTTCACATTAAGCCTTTTGTGGATGACATGGAAATCAAGAACTGATGAAACTTGCAGAGTTCTTTGATGGATGTTATCAGTACGAAGACTTAAGGGATGCAGCATCAGAATTTCTTATAACAAAGTGATTTGATGCACATTTTATATATTAATGGCTTTCAATGCAGACTCTGTTTTCAGTTTTGTTTGTTTTTTTTTTGTGTTGATCTTTCTTTGGTTATCGTATTTTTGCGTTGACAAAGGATGATTTCTTCCTTTTTCAACGTTGTTTACCTCTATAATATGTGACTGAAAAAATGTATTAGATAACCAAGAAAATTGTAATGAAAAAAAATTTTTGGACTAGTAAATTATTTGTTGAATTTAGAGTGTTAGCAGTAGTATTTTCAGACCGGAATACTTTTTATATATTTTGTTTGATATCCATAAACAACGCTAATTTGGTAAACCAGGTTAAATTCTCTATATCGTTTAATGCATCAGATATTTGAGTTCTGGAAAATGGAATACTATAGGAACTAGTCTTGTTTAGTGGATAACATTCCAAACAAAAGAAGAACAATGAACCAAGAATTCACTACAAGAAAAGGCCCCTGTCAACTTCAGTAATGAGAGTATGAGACTGTTAACTTTATGTGCTTGAGATATTTCACAGATCAATCATCTTTTAAGCTATGAGTTGTCCATGTTTGACCTATAAAACTCGATTTAAACCATGTCTCATGAAAATCTTGGCTTTTTTTTCTTTTGGACTTGATACTAAAAGAGAATAGTTCAATAAATGAAAGATGAAGCCTAAACCATTATACTTGATAAAATATCAATAACTGATTGATATTGGATAAACCCATTATAATGTGGCTGTTATTGTACACAAATTATGTTAAACTTGAAACAACTTTAAGTTAGAAACAGATTCCAACAAATTTATTGTTTAACTAGCATGTGAAGTAGCACAAACTTCAAGTGTAATGCCATTATAACCTTCAACTGTATCTATTGTTGGTTCATGTTTTATGTACATTGTTTTTTGTCCATGAGTACATGAAACAGCAAAACTATGTTTTAATTGTCTTAACAGAAATTTACCAAAAACTAGGCATCTGCTCTACTTCACCTCTAAAAATCCAATAAACAAACAAAACTAAAACCAAATGTAGATATGATTCATATAAAAGTTAGTAGAATTACATTGCAGAAAACATCTTACCACTACCACAAACTTCCACATCTGAAGAGCTGCAAGCTTGTTTTGTCTTTCAATGGGGAATCAAATGGCATATGAAAGAATCATCGAAAAGAATCTATTCATGTCGATCTATACGTTCCATTGTCACCTTCTGCGTTGTGTTTCCAGGTGCTTTACAGCCACCACCACCATCAGCTATCCAACAACCACAAGACATGATGACTACACAAAACTCGACACAGAACCCAACACGAAAAGGACAATCATCCTCGATCTTGATGAAACCTTGTTCACTCCACGACGCAAATGCCTGGAGTAAGATACGATTTCATGGTGATGGTGAAAACGGAAAGCGGGGTTATGCCAATCTTTGTGGTGAAACGTCCCGGGCTGACTGAGTTCTTGGAAAGACTTGGCGAAAGCTTCCAAGTGGTGGTTTTCACAGCTGGTCTGGAAGACTATGCTTCGCAGGTTTTGGAACAAGATAGACAGGAAAGGTGTGATCTCGCAGCGGCTGTACCGAGACTCGTGCAGAGAAGTGAAGGGAAGATATGTGAAGGACTATCTATGGTAGTGGGGGAAGATCTTGGAAGTGCTTTGATAGTTGATGATCCCTCTTCTTACTCTTTACAGCCAGAGAATGGAGTGCCTATAAAGGCTTTTGTGACGACCTGAGAGATCAAGAACTTATGAAGCTCGTGGAGTTTCTTGAAATATGTGACGTGTATGAGGATATGAGAGATGCAGTCCAGGATTTGATGGCTAACTAGCTGGTTATGAATGTGCATATATAACTTTTATTTCCGGATATGTTTTTTTTTCTTTTCTTGAGCGTTTCTCTTTGGTTTACTTGTTAAGGGGGAGAGAGAAAAATAATTATAGGTAGTAGTTTTTTTTTTTTGCGTTGAAAAGGAATGTGCTTCCTTCTTCAATGTTGCACCTTGTACAAAGCAGATGTTTATGAAATAAAAAAGGTTTAGGTTTAGTAAAAAGCTTCCCAACTGCCTTATGATCCTATAGCACATAACACTGTTACAGATCCTGATTTTTGCTCGCTTTGGCCTTTTAGATCTGCTTCCTAAAAATCCAAGTCAGAGTAGTGACAATAAAGGACACTCCAAAAAACGCACAATATAACTTGCCTAAAAACAAACAAGCCATTACAACCATTGCTAAGACGAATCATCAGAGGGAAAGAAGAGACAATACTATATAAGTTACCAATTAAAGTTAGGCATTTGAATACCAAGCAATCCCTTAGTCTTCTCTACTCATATAAAAAAATGAGAAAAAGTAAAGCACTTGATCAATTCAGCTCCTTCCTCAATTAACAAAGCATAATTTTGAACATTTCTCTGACAATGTTCTAACTTCAACAAGCATACATTGTGATCGCATATTTCATCAGAATTTAATAGCAAAAGCGATGAGCTCAAAAAATTAAAAACAAACCAGGAAAGAAGCATCTTTCAAAAAGATACACGAATCAAGATCCATTACATTCCAAAAACTTGTGAGAATCAAATCGATTACAACAACACCATAGACGTTAACAAAGATGAGACCAAGACATTCAATACAAGTCAAATTAGGAAAGAAAGCAACTCTCTCTCTCTCTCTCTCTCTATATATAAGATTTCCACAAAAAAACTCCATATTTAGATAAAAATCTATTAAGTTTTTATAAACTCACAGCGGAAGACTTGACTAGGAAGTCGCAAGGCTTCGGCTTTACTGAAGCACAAGTCGTCGAGAGCTTCGCTACGACACCATCTGCATCTAGGGAAACCCGAACACTGAGATCTGGTCCGCATCTCGCGCAGCACTTTGGTTTTCTACTAGTCTTGTTCACCTTCGGATCTGTCTTGATCTCCAACAGCTCCCGATCCAAAACACGAACTTCGTTAGATTCAGAAGACGAAGAAAGCGATGGACATGGTAGAACAAGGAGGAAGATGAATAGCAGGAGAGTTAAAGACGAGAAGCTTGAGCTAGATTCCGACATTGACACCAAAACAAAAAAAAAGCTCTGTTTTCGATATTTTCGGAAAGTTTTTTTCTTTCTGTAAAATAACTCGAGGAAAGGGGGAGCTTGTCAAGAATCAGGAGTGATCTCATCGAGTCGGCATACAAATCAGACACGTGTGTGGGCACTATTCACGCGTGTGGGCGCAAGTTAGCAGATACCAAGACAAAGTCACAAAGACAGTAGTAACTTTGTGAGTGAAGCACTTTTTTTAGCTTGTAAAACTTTTTACCTTTTTTAGTATAGGATTCTCAAATCAGTGAAAAACTTATCGAGATCTGTTCCACTGCATTGGGGGTTTCATTTGGTTGCTCAAAATTTTCTTTTGCGTAAAAATTGGATACATTTTGAGACATTCGTTTCTTACAATGAGCATTA
>NW_026617076.1:0-19491 GCF_000801105.2 Raphanus sativus | reverse complement strand
AATCAAAGTCTAATCTTAAATTGTTACCTCGTCTTCCTCGTCGTCCCCTTTCTCTTCTTCAGGAAACTCTTCTTCACCATCTGGTGATTCCTCGTCTCGTACATTATCCTCATTAGAGCCATCAGCTACACCGTCATTCTCCTCATCAGAACCATTCACCTCACCATCATTTTCTTCTTCATCAGAACCACTCCCCTCTTCGCCTTCAGTTTTTTCATCGGAAACTTCTTCACTAGAGCCCCCTTTCCCTCTTCTTCATTTCATCACTTTTACCCAATTCTTCTTCACCGTTCTCCGGTTCTTTTTCCTTCTTCTTCGATTCTCCACTCGCCGAAATTGGAGCACAATTGCTCAGTTCAGATCCTTCTTTATCAACAGCCACCGCAGCTCGGCTCCGAGAGGACCCCATCTATCGCCTTCACTGATTCCTCTGTTGTCTCCTCTGTTTTCACCCTCTTTTTCTTCTTTGCATTCTTCTCTGCTGCTTTCGTCAGAATCTCCTTCCTCTTTCCTGTCTTGTTTCAACCATCTTCGATTCACTCTCGTATCACAAGAAAACTTGGGATTTCCCTATTTCGAAATCGATTTTGGTTTCTAGGATTCCGTTTGAGAGAGAGAAGGGAAGGGGGAAAATGATTGAAGAAATGAGAATAAAATTGCCTAATTGGATAACTCGATCCGTAATTAGGGTTTAATAAATTTGGTCTCGATGGAATCGGTCTGGGTTTCCTTCGGTTTGACAATGATTAGGGCTTAGGTTTGCTTTGGATCGCGGTTCGAAAAAGTCGGATTAAAGTCCCGTAGAACAATGTATAACTCGTAACTAACTCAATTTTCCTACGACGAATCGCGGTTCGAATTAAGGGGTAGGGAAGATGATGTTCTATTTAAGAGTATCAAAGTTGGTCAAAAAAAAAATCAATTTTTGAATTTTTTTGTCATGGCTAATAATAAAAGCAAATGATAAGACCAGAAAAAGAAAACAAAACGGGAGTTCCTACAGAGACCTTACTGTTTCAACAAGAGATCTCAACAGGAGACAAGAGATCTCAAAGGAGTAAAAAACCTACCTGTAAGACATTATGATATGAATGTGAAAACAGTAATGGATCTCATATATGTGAAAACAGTAATGGATCTAATATACATCATTATCAGTCGTTTTTGTCATATTGTATAGAAAGAAAATTCACTAGACAGCACTTTATTATCCTTTCTTTACAAGAAAATGTAAAAAGAATTAGGATTAACACATGAGGCTTACGTTACAGATGGCAAAGGTTTACATAAACACAGACATACAAATACATTAAAAAAAGACCTATAGTTTATAGATCATGGTTGGAAGCGAACCCATTAGAATAGTGGTTTCTGAGTCTTTTTTTGTCTTTCCAAATAAACCCGAGGAATCTCAGAGGCAAGACAGACGTGGAATCTGATTTCTTCTCTGAAACTTGCAGCTCTGCAGAGCTCTTGTTTGGCTTTAGTTGTGTTCCGCAATGGCAGTTTGACAGTCTCGAGAAACATCTCTTGTGGTAAACCAAGCCGCACGACCGGCATTTCTTAACCTCATCTTCCTGCTAATCATTTCATTTAACGTATGAGCATCAACTGAGTGTGGAGTTATGATATGGTATTCAACACACCCAAAACTGATAGTAGCAGAACGTGTATTATATCCAAAGAAAGCTATCATTGCTAACCTGGAATGGAAATATTAAAGAGGATGTGTCGTCACAAGCTTGTCTGGCGTTACAGGGAACCCCACATCGCAACAAACAAGGCACTGTTCTGTTATATGCTCCAGAATTTTCTTCCTAACGGTCTCCACGATTGCAGGAAGTGCTGCCAATTCAAGGTTACTGTCTGTAAGTCTCTTGAAAAGTTACAATGCAAGGAAATCGATAAACTGTTAAATATCAAGCAAGTCGCAGCGTGGCAGTTAACTTGTAAATCAATTGCTAGATAAATATGGAATCTGAATCTGACTTTATTATTTCTCAAGAACAAATCATCACCAGTAAAGACGATGAGTCAGCATGAGCGCAAGCACAGAGAATTCAAATCTTTGTGGCAAGAAAAGAAATTTACCTGCAAATGGCCCTTTAGAAAGATCAATTAGATCTCTTAAAGCAAAAAAATCAGTGCTCTCAAGAAGGTGTCTCCGAGTGCTGAGTCCTTTGTTGAGTGTCTTGCGGAATGGACAGTGTACATATGGAAGCATAATGGTTATTCTTTTCCGGATGCTCATAATATGGTTCAGTGCAGGGACCTTGGAGGACAGAAAAGGATTGACCGCACTGACACATAGCATAGGCTGCAAAATAAGATCGGTGGCAAAATATCAATCTTGCACAGACAAGGAAAGGATAAAAAAAAATCCATTTTTAAATTCAAATAGATACGTCACGGGTAATCAGTTTCCATAAATTTATAAATTTACAAAAAACCTAAATTACCTGCTCATGTATGGAGTCCAGATATGATTTTGCCAGTTGAGAAACTGGATAAGGATTAAAATCCCAATGATGTAGTACTCTCGCTGGCAGGACAGACATGTCATTCGTATGGCAGGAAGAACAAAACAATTGACCAGTATATTCGCAAAGCCGAGGCTTGCCCCATCCAAGAGCCTTGACAAAGTCCCGCACAAGAGTGGCCCCATCATCAAGTATCTGTGGCATCCAGCGCAAATGTAATGCTGAGCTTCTAGCAGCTGCTTCACTGTTTTGTGAGGTCGAATATCAACAATGAGCGAGAGATGGTATTTCCATAGGAGAACTGGTCGCAGCAAAAGTGACACCAGCAGAACCTGTTGGAGACATCATAGATCCGATCCAGAAGAGCTTGCATCTTGAGGGGACAAAAACCGAAGTAAAGCATTTGGAAGTGTGGGGAAGAAACGGGACCGAAGAACTGAGTTTAAACAATCTTGAATAAGGACTGTCCTTTCAGCAACTGCATTGGGAGATGTTCCAAATATTTTCCTGGATTCTCTTTCCACAGAGGCCCAAGGTGTAGGAAGCGTCCATCCCTGATCAGTGAATAAAGATGTCAACCGACGTTAGAGACTATAAAAATCACGGTATCTTCTTTCAATTTCCCACTTGTCCCTCCCACTCCAAACCCTTATGACATACACTGTGTATTCCTTCACCCCAACCAACCTCTCACTCAACGAGACATCACCTTTCTTTTGCTTCACCCCGACAACTTCTACCCTGTCAATCCTAAACCTCTGGGAGACTGTTGGAGATGAATCCTCTAGACCAGAGGTTGTAGCAGTTTGTCCCCCATCCCTGTTAGGAAGAGAGAGGTGTAGCTGGAACATCTTGTCACTCTTAGAATACCTTGCCCCAGATGATTCACCAGAGTCCAGCAGTATATCTTCCATATCGTGAACAAAATCATAGAACTCGTTAAGTTCTGTGTTCTCCTTCTGCAAGATGAGTAAGACGAAACCAGAAAATTTCATTCAAATAATAATAAAAAATCGAATCACACAGGCCTTTCTTAATGAACTTAAAATGGGGACAGTAAAAACAACATGCAGTTAAAGTCTCAATTTCGATAGAAAAAGAGCAGGACATAACCAAGAACACATTCTACCAATACAAGCAATAAATAAGAGTGAGACAGATTGAAAATTAAGTAAATATCAAGCAGCTAACCTTAGGTTGGGTGTTATTGACTTGTAAGGAATTTATTACAGGATGAGAATCTGTAGATGATGGCTTATCAGAGTTGGAAGATGCCAACAAAGGTTCTGAGGTGCACTCTCCAAATGACTGTTTCGCATTCTCAGATGATTCGTGAAGTAGTCCAACAGAAACATTTCCATCAAGATCGCCAATCATCCCACATGAAGAATCTTCGTTTCCCAACTCAACTGGTGTGATATCCAGGACACCATCAGCATCACAAGACTGAAGGTAGTTCATGGCTACAGGTCTATCTGGAACAAACTCTTCTTTTACCAGCGATTGAGGAACCAGCAACGTTTTTTATACCAACGCTCAGGTCTCCAGAACCTCTGACAGTTATTGCTGTCTGTTGCTACACCACCTTGCTCCCTTTGGTTCAGGACAGTTAAATCTTCAATATTTTCACCTAAATCTGGAGCACCCACCAGGGTTAGGATCCCTTTTCCTGGTTGGTTGAGACACCACATCTGGAAGCTTAGTGGATATCATCCCTTGATGAGGCTCCTGAAAGCAGCTGAAGTCAAAAGGAGTGTGATTAAGTTCTGTAGCTTGAAGCTCAAACTCATCCCAATCATTAGTACCAAAGGCAGTGGAGGAAGTGATGAGAAAAGGGTTATGGTTCTCAGCTTTAGACTCCTCCTCTTTATGGTGTAGATTAAAATGATTACCAGTATCTGGAAGTGAATCATCAGAATCCTCATCCACATCACTCAACTGATTATTCATGTCATCACAAACCTTAGGACCAATCAAATCATCAGTTTCTTGGATAATAATGTCGGTGTTCAGGTTCTGGGTGCTTGTCTCGCCTGAACTAACAACTCTCTCTCCATCACGTAACCGTGTCTTACCGAAAGAAGAAGAGAGCTTTGGAGTTGGTCCCAAGGTAAAACTGTCAAAATCAGAATCCAAGGAATCGTGAAATGGGCCAGTGGAGCCGCACACACTTGGGGTTCCCAAAGCCGAGTTGGCACTACAATACCGATCAAACTCAGATTCGCCGCAGGAGGAGTAATGTAAGGATGAACAAGGAGAGGCATCCATCCCGCTTTCTTCCTCCTCCTCCTCTCCCTTGTTCATCTCAAACCAGATCGATCCAAGACCAGAAGAGCAATCCACAGGAATCGATTGAAGCAGATCCACGCAATAAGTGTTGTTGAGCGAGAAAGAAGAAAGGAAGCAACTTCGGGGAACAGAGATTTAGGTTTGGATTCGAGGTCTGAGGATTAGTTTCCTTTTGTTTCTTCTACGACTTTCTTCCTATTGCAAAAAAAGCCAAACGAGACAGAAGACATCAAGGGAGGATTGGCAGCAAAGCTGACTGTTTCCGCAACTTCTTTTAATTAATTTAAATGAAATTTAGTACTACAACTAGATTTTGATCCGCCCTTCAAAATATATTTTTGTTTTAATATTTTTTTAAAAAAATATTTGTTTGTATTTGATTTATTTTTATAAATATTTGTGTTTGTTACTAATTTAATTTGATATAATAGTCTTTTAAATAAATTAATATATAGATGGATCCAATATGTCACATTTATTAGGTTTTTAACCAAAGATTTAAACATAAGTAATTTTATGTTAAATTTAGATACTTGTTCATGTATTACAAAATTTATATGTGATTTGTTCTTTTTTATTTTTTAATTTGAAATTTATATATTTTAGTTTATAGAATTTTATATGATTTAAACGGATAGTCAAACCCAAACTAAAACCCATAAAATATGAATTGAAACAAAAATTTGAATTCTGAATAGACTTAAACCAAAATCTCATCATATAACTAAATTTCTTAATTTATTAATAATAAATATTACAATATCAACAACTTAAAATATTTGTGTTCAAATATTAATAACATAAACAATTTTTCGACCCACACTTGAAAGCACCATATATTTTATGATGTAAAATTTCATTAATAATTTTACAAAAATTATGTAAATTCGTAAAGATTTTGTCTATTTTGAAACAGGAAAATTCGGATATGTTTTCAAATCTATAGATCTAGTGATTCAATATGTAATCCGGTTGGATTTCAAGAGATATTCATCAACTAAAATTTTGATAAAACCCACAAAACCGTTAAAACGAGAGGTGCATGTTGAACCTATAGGTGATTGATATAATTCAATTTTATTTAAATTGTTATTTTTTATAAATTTAAAATTTAATTTCAATGTTTTAATTAGATATTTAGATAATTATTAATTGATAAAAGTCATGTCCAACATAAGTATTTTTATCTACTATTGGTATAGGTGAACATATGAACATGACCTATTGACCTATACCAAACATAACAAAACTTATACCCACGGGTCTTAAAACATGAACATGACCTATTGATATAGGTGTGGTCCAACTATTTAATAAAATAGATTAAAAACTATTAACTATTTAGAAGAAATATTATACAAAAAAACACAGATACGATTAAAACACACAAATATAATTTTTTTTTAATATAAAAACAAAAATATACCCGCCCTTTTAAGAGCGGATCAGAATCTAGTTGTGTTTGAATTATATAGCGTAACTCTAATTTGTTGTAGAAAATGTTTAAATTATATTTTATGTGAAATGAAATAAATAATTTAAATTTTAAAAAATTTCTAAATTTTAAAAAATTACTTTTTAATACTGATATTTTATAAACTATATTATTAAATTAAAAATGACCTATTAATAGTACAGCTATTTTATAAAATTATTAAAACTTTTTACTAATCAGTTAAAAAATATTCTACACAAATATGATTAAAAAGATACAAATATAAAAATTGAATTTCTAGAAAATGTAAAACAAAAAAATATACTCACTCTTTGAAATGTTGATCAGAATCTAAATTGTATTATATTATCTTAATTAAACCACAGTTCATTTCCATTAATTTTTATAGTGGACATAATATTTATTAATGTAAAGTATCAATATTATTGTTTCCAAATGATATAATTTTTATTTATTGAACTACGTAAGGTTGTCCACAATTGTAATAAGTAGTGAATCACTAATATTTTGGAATTAAAGGGTGATTTACAAAATATGCATACATCTTAGAAGCATTACAAAATTATTTTATGAATAATAATAATTACTGGAACTGAATTTATTCTGATGGATCCAAAAGAAAAAAATAACCGCATATTACGTAACATATAGGTGGAAGTTACAGATTTAGGAAACCAACGTGGAAGTTACAATTTTTTAATAAATGTAATTACATAATATATCTAGATAATTATTTAGATGCATTATATTTTATGTTGGACACAACCTTTAATCAATTGGACATGTTGAAGAATTAATAGAATAGATTTAATAATTGATTATCCCAAAATCAGGCTACTCTATAATATCAAAGTTCAATATCTGGAATTTAAGAGGGTGTATTCAATTTAACATTTGATGTAATTTGATTTTTAATGGAGTTTTAGATGATTTTAATAAGTTGCTGAAATTTAGGTGATTTTTTTAAACTACTCTAAAATATCACCTAAAACCATGGGATTTGAGTTTTAATTTTTTTAACTAAGAAACTCCATCCAAACACCCTAAATCACCTCAAAACTTTAAAACTCCACAACTTAAATATTTTCAATAACAGTGGATTTCGGAGTACTTTACGAAATGTCAAGTTCAATAACAGTAGATTTTAAATGAGTTTTTAAAATTCATGTTTGAATAACAGTGGATTTGTCATTTTAATACAAATCACCTCAAACTCTCGTTGAATACACCCCCCTAAATGTTACTTGTATGTGGTTGCCCGTAATTTTGCGGATATAAACATTGTATGAAAATTATATATTATATTTTATAATTTGTTAATTTTGAATAAATCATAATTATTAAATTTAAATTTTAAATATTTCAAAATCAAAATTGTTGGTATTATAATTTTTAGGAAAGTTTTGAAATAGACTGATCATTATATAGATTTTAATTTAAGTTTCCAAAATTATTTTCTTATGACATAATTAATGAAAAGAAAAAACTTTCTATTTTGCACATTATCTTGTCTCCCACATTGTTTTATTTAGATGCAAATTGTTATAAAGTTTTCGTAATTTTGTAAAATTACAAATCAATTTATCATACATTTTTTATTTAGTGTTTAACATAAAGCTCACACTTGGTTAACCAAACAAATTTATCTTAATGCTTGTTAATCATCGCTTACTAATTTCTTTCACCAAGATTTTCATTAAAATTAATTATAATTAAATATTTTAACAGTATTATTTTCACTTTTAAAAAATTACTTTAATACATCCTATTTAATTATATCTGATTAACTAATGTATATCAGAAATTATTTTTATATATTTAAATATGATATCATTATTTAGACATATATACTTGATATAATGTGATATTCAGTCCTTTTATTACACCAAATATCATGTTTTTATTTGTATAACTTTTTATAAATTTGTTATCATACATTGTAAAATTTCATTATACCGTATAAATACATATCGTTATTAATTTTCTTTTAAATTCCAATTTTAGTTATTTTTCCATATTCGATATTATCATTTTTAAACTTATCATTTATATTGATTTTTATAGTCAATTTATCTTCATGCTGTATAAACACACAAACAAATGCATAAAACACATTTATTTTGACTAACAAATGAAAAATTAAGAACGTAAAATATAAAATAACCAAAAATACAACAAACACATTTTTATTCGTCACTTGTGTTTTTAAGTCTTATTTTTCCTTTTCTATTTTTAAAAAGCATGCCAATTTTATTATAATCAAAGCTATATAAATTATATGATAGAGTATTAACTCTAGTCTCGTATTAATATAATGTTTCCAATTTTTTTAATTTTATATTATAGTAAATTTCTATTGATTAATATTTATTTAAACCACTTACCATATAATTTTATTATAATGAAATCTATATGAATTATATTATAAAGTATTAAATCTAGTCTCATATTAGTATACTGTTATGTTTTTTCAAAAAAATTATATTATAATAAAAATTTATTTATTAATATTATTTGTAAGGACTTACCATAATTTTATGTTTTTAAAAAACAAATACTTTAATCATTTTTTGAAGTGATAACTCAACTATACCATCAATATTTGTCATTGAAAATGCAAGTTTTTTAAAAAGAATTGTGTATTTGACAGTTTTGCATTCATTGGACATATTTTTAGAAAATATATAGTGTGTATAAAATTATTAGGTTTAAGTTAATTAGACATAAGATTTTTATTCACTATTAATAAAATAATTAATAAAAATATGCTTAAAATTTTCTATAAAATTATTTCTATAATATTGTATTTACTTATATGTATATTCTAAATATCTATAATGTAATCTATGATATTTAATTGTTTCCATAAACAAATTATGTTAATTCATCTATATTTATGATGTTTAATTATTTGATTAGTAATTTATAGTAGATTAGATAATATAAGATTAGTTTTCTTTAAAAAACTTAATTAAATAAATTAAAATCCAAATAACAACAACCAATCAAATAAGATAATTAATTATAAATATTCTAAATATCATATTGATTTATATGTATATTCTAAATATCTATAATGTAATCTATGATATTTAATTGTTTTCATAAACGAATTATGTTAATTCATCTATATTTATGATGTTTAATTATTTGATTGGTAATATAGGTTAAATTAGGTAATTCTAAGATTAGTTTCCTTTAAAAAACTTAATTAAATAAATAAAGTCCAAATAACAACAATCAATCAGAATTAATTTTAAACTTCACCTATGAATGACACATAATCAAAATACATTTAAGTGACTTTCTCAATTAATCTATAGGAGGTTTTCTTTAAAAAACTTAATTAAATAAATAAAAATCCAAATAACAACAACCAATCAAATTAAGAGAATTAATTCTAAACTTCACCTATGAATGACACATAAACAAAATACATTTAAGTGACTTCTCAATTAATATATAGGACGATTTCTGATAAATTTGATTTAAACATTAACTATATAAATATACTCCCTCCGTTTCTGAATAATTGTCGCTTTGACATTTTTCACATAGAGTAAGAAACGGAAGTATATATAAGTTGTTATTAATTAGACTTATGTGACCAATATAATTTGGAAATAAAAATTATTTATGAAATCAGTGCAGTTTACAATTAATTTTCAGCTGAAAGTGGTATAAGTTGCATTGGAATTGTAAAGTGACATTTTTGTGTAACAAGAAAAAATGTTAGAATAACATTTATTATGAAGCAGAGAGAATATTAGTCACTTGAATTGACGTCACATTTGGTAAATATATATTGTTCGATTTGTTGTAAAACTCTTAAAAGTGTCTTAAAAGGGGAATAACCACTTTAATAGTTTCATTATTCATGTTTACCATAACTAAAAATAAATTTTCAATAATATATTTTTCATTAAAATACAAAAGACTCTTATACCCTTGATTTCTATATATATAATAAATAATTATTTGAATAAAAAAAATAAAAATGTATGTTTAGAATTATACTATTTCAAAATTCTGCCCAAAATCCTAAATCGTCAACTACAAACCTTAAACCATAAACCCTCAACTCTAAACTCTAAACCATAAATTCTAAACCCTAAATCTTAAATCCTAAACTCTAAAAATAACCTTTTTATTAGGGGTAGGCAAAAAACCCAAAAAAACTGAATCGAACTGATCTAACCGAAGTTAAACCGACCCAAACCTAACTGTGCTCTTTATATAACACAATTAGTTCATGTTTTACTCAACCCGATGGTTTGGTTTGGTTTGGGTTTAAACTGAACCAAAACGATAACCAATATATTATATATATATTAACATTTTAGTTTAAATTTTGTGTTTATTTTTTCTTAATTTTCATATATTTTTGAAAATTCCAAATATGATTCAAATAATAGTATTATATATTCTCTAATCCTAATACCTAAAGATTGTACTCAAAACAAAACCTAAAAACTATTAGCATCTAAATTGTAGTTGTTTTGTCTCGTTCTTCTCCGATATTCATTGTCTAAAGGTAAAATTATGTAACAAAGTTATTGTTAGGTATTTTTAGTTTTTGGATACATTGTTTTTTTGACATTTAGTAATGAATTTTTTAGCTAACAAAGTTTATATTCTCACTTTATCTTTTATAGTTTGCATATCCAAATTATACCGGACCAAACTAAACCATAATAGAGTAAACCAAACTAAATCAAAACCAAACCAAATTAAATATAAACCAAACCGAACCAAACCAAATCCAAACCGAATCCAAACCAAAGCTACTTTGGTTTTAATTTGGTTGAGTTTTATAAAACCCAAATTAACCAAAACCAAATCAAACCAAACCCAAACCGAACCCAAAACTAAACTGATATGCCCACCCATACTTTTTATGATTTCAAATTATACTTTTTAAAAATTCTAACCCTAAACCTAAACCATCAACTCTAAACCTCAAACCCTAAATTCTAAACCCTAAATCCTAGACTCTCAACTCTAAACCATAAACCCTCAACTCTAACCTCTAAACCCTAAATCCTAAACTCTAACAAATATTTTTTATGTTTTTAAATTATACTTTTTCAAAATTTTAACCCTAAACCCTAAACCATCAGCTCTAAATCTCAAATCTTAACTCTAAACCTTAAATCCTAAACTCTCACCCCTAAACCTTCATCTCTAACTCCTGAATCCTATCCCACCTCTCAACTTTAAACCCTAAATTTTGATTAGTTAACCTTATGGATTTTTTTGTTGGTCAAAATTAAGCATATGATTATAAATGTATTTTTTCCTATTTATAAGTGAGGGTGAAAATGGTTAGCGTAAACATGAAATATGGTATTATAAATATGATATTTTTGACATTTATACTATTAAAGCATAATCTCTATTATGATATACCCTTACATTATTCAGGCAGTTACTTACATTATTGCTAGACATAAATACCAATTTTCAGTAAAAGACTTTGAAGCATACTAACCAATTCTATTCTTTCTAGGGATTAGAGTATATGCAAAATTTATCCTAATTTATATGTTACCGTAGAAATTATAATCTATAGATGGAGATTGTGGAGAACAAAAAAAGCCACATAGATTTATATGAACTTATGTCATTAATTACATTAGATATCTTAAGTCATTGCACAGGAGAACACTTAAGCTTATTATCAATAAAAAAATCTTCTTCCTCAACTTCTTAGAATCACTGATGAGTTATGTCTTATAAGACAATATAGATATTCATAAGGACCATTGTGTAAAATATATAGAATACAGTATATACCCTACTATGTATAATGTATAAATACTCTACCAATGTTCTAATAAAGATTATCGAAGTCTATTACGTTATATGGTATCAGAGTTAGCGTCAAAAACCTAGCCGCCATCTAAACTTTTTCAAAAAAAAAAGTCTTTTTCTTCTCCATTGAAACATGACGTCGAGTTCTTCACAGGCCCCTACCTTCACCACTGAAACAGTTCCAGTCTCAACTACGGAAACGTTACTCAATGTCAATATGACAAATGTAACCAAACTCACATCCTCCAATTTCCTCATGTGGAATCGTCAAGTACATGCTTTACTTGATGGCTATGATCTCGCCGGCTACATATACGGCACTACCGTTGCTCCACCACCAACCATCACCACAGACGCAGGTGTGGTTCCTAATCCGGCGTTCAACCTATGGACACGCCAAGACAAGTTGATTTACAGTGGTCTTCTCGGCGCGATCACGATGCCGGTCCAGCCCATCCTCTCGACAACGGCTACATCAGCAGAGATTTGGTCAACCTCACATCGACCTACGTGAAACCTAGCAGAGGTCACATCCAGCAGGTGAAACAGCAAATCGCCAACTGGTCCGAAGGGAAAAAATCGATCAACGAGTATTTCCAGGGTCTAACCACACGATTTGACCAACTTGTGATCTTAGGTAAACCGTTGGACCCCGAAGACCAAGTTGACACGGCACCGTCGCTTGCTGAGCTACCGGAGGAGTACAAAAGGCTGGTGGACCAGATCGAGAGCAGAGACACGGCACTGTCGCTTGCTGAGCTCCACGAGAAGCTTATTAATCAGGAAGCCAAACTCCAATCTGCAGCGACCACAGTTCAGACTGCTCCGATCACTGCACATTACACCAACCACAGATGTTCAAACAGCAACAACAAGTCCCACAACCCACGCCGAGGAGGCTATCGCGGTAACCAGAACTGGCAACAACCGCACATGGCAACAGCAGCAGTTCAACCACTCACCATCTCATCAAAACTCGCAGGCAAACGCTCCTCGCGGGTATCAGAGATGTTGCCAAATTTGTGGCATTTTTGGACACAGTGCCCGAAGATGCACTCAACTTCAAGGATAACATGCGGCTCAGCAACAGTATGCACCTGCATTGTTACCATGGTAACCACGAGCCAACTATTTTACAGCCTCACCTTAAAGTGTGACGCCATGGCTTCTAGATAGCAGTGCTACCATCATCTCATATATGACCTCAATAATCTAGGTATCCACCAACCTTACAATGGCGGGGAGGAAGTTGCAGTTGCATACAGATATACCATGTCGATCACACATACGGGTTCTATGTCCTTCCCTACGTTATCTAAAAATCTCAAACTTGATAATGTCTTGTGTGTTCCTGCTGTCAACAAGAACTTGATCTCTATATACCGTTTATGCAATGCTAACAAGGTCTCTGTTGAATTCTTTCCTGCCCATTTTCAGGTGAAGGATCTCAGGTCGGGGGCGCGGCTACTTCAAGGTCCAACGAAGGGTGACTTGTAGGAGTGGCCTAAACCGAACCATAACCCATCAGCCTTTGCAACCTACCCAGATACAAAAGCTTCGCTGGACAGTTGGCACAAGCGTCTAGGCCACCCCTCATTGTCTACTTTAAAATTTTTTGTTTCAAAGTTCTCTTTACCTTGCCTAAACACTACTACTTTCTTGTTCTTTCCCTTGCAATGAATGCCTTCTCAATAAAACTCATAAATTGCCTTTCCAGCAAAGCTCGATTACTTCTTCAAAACCACTTCAATATATATTCACAGATGTTTGGCAATCCCCAATACTCTCACCCCAAAACCACAAATATTACCTTGTCCTTGTTGACCAATTTAACCGATACACTTGGCTATACCCTCTAACAGCTAAGTCCCAAGTTAAAGCCATCTTTATCCAATTCAAACCCCTTGTCGAAAACAGATTCAATACCAAAATTCAAAACCTGTATTCAGACAATGGTGGGGAATTCCTTGCCTTACGAACTTAACTGGCTGACAATGGAATCTCTCATCTCATCACCCCACCTCACAACCCAGAACACAACGGCTTATAAAACAAAAACACAGGCACATTGTCGAAACTGGATTGGCATTATTATCGACAGCTAATATGCGTTTGAAATTCTGGCCACAATCGTTCTCCACCGCTGTCTTCCTTATCAACCGCCTCACCACACCCGTACTCTACAACCAATCACCTTATCAAAATTTGTTCCAAACCACCCCTAACTACGACAAGCTGCAAACTTTTGGCTGCCTTTGTTACCCCTGGCTACGGTCATATGGCCCCCAACAAGCTTGAAAACCGATCAATCCCATGCATCTTTGTCGGATATTCTTTGTCTCAAAGTGCATATCTCTGCCTTGATCCTACCTAAAACCGTGTATACACATCCCGCCATGTCAGGTTCAATGAAATACCACCAACTAACCCAGCCATCGCCATCACCAACAATAGAAACAACACACCAACGCTCAACCTATCCACATCACTTCCATCTAAACCCGTCAACCCAACTCGTACAGTCGCCTCCGTTAGCTGCGAACAGCCGGCCCATGACTTCGGAGACCTCACCAATGGCGGAACCTGCAACAACTACGACAAACAATGAGACTACAGCCAGCAAGGATATAGAGATGCACATACATGCCTCGCCTCAACAGCCAGATCCGGCTTCACCGACTCATGAAAATCCTGCGTCACCTGTCTTGCCTCAAGCTCCACCTCCATGTCATTCCATGACCACGAGATCTCGCAACAACATTTTCAAGCCATTCTCTAAGTACTTGAAGATGCAAGAAGAGCTTGCAGATGTTCAATAGTCTTTCGTGACTAACTAGGCGACGAAGTCACTGATGCTGGAGGCATTAGTCGTTACTACATAAGGCATGCGGAGTGGTGGGTTACCATGTGGATGCAAGGATATGCTGAGATGGAGAAGTATAAACTGAGGGTTTATGTCTTGACGTAGTTGTTGAAGTAGTTGCTGATGCAGTGCGTGTCAGAGAGTGAACCAGGAGGCATGCGGAGTGGTGGAGACCATGTGGATGCGAGATGCTGAGCTGGCGAGGGATAAACTTGAGGAGCAAGTTTATACCGTGGAGAAAAGGCAAGAGATAAACTTGGGGAGCAAGTTTATGCCTTGAAGAATAAGTACATTCCAAGAAAAGGAAAGTGTACTTATTATATGGAAGTTGTCCATATATCCATGTTGCCTTGGAGACTAGGTTTCAGGAACGTGGAGATCACTATAAAAGAGCTATGGAGTCGTGGGTATTCCAATAAGACACTGGGAGCTATTGTTATAGAGAAAGGGTGAAAATCCCTTAGGGTGTTCTTGGGTCGTGCTGAAGCAGTTGCTGAAGTACTGACGATGGAGAGACAAGTTTTGGGTAGATTAGAAATTGTAATTAGGTGTTAACAGGCTAGCGAGGCTGATTAAGCAGAACTTGTAATTGAGTGTACAAGGCGATTTCTAATAAAGCAATTGGTGTTTGCTTGTATCTATTTTGTCTCTTGGTTTACCTTCTGCATTACTTAATTGTGGTGTCATCTTTGCACTTACAATTGGTATCAGAGCGGGTCACCTAAGTTACTGGTGTGATCCTTGAAGGTGAAGATGTACACAATGTTTGATGCAGAAGACAATCATGTTGGATGATGGCCGGTTGATGGTCATTGGAGGGCGCACATGAAGCTGTTGGTTTGTGGAATTAAGGAGCGTGCGTGGATAGCTGTGAAGACTGGGTGGGAGGAGCCTACCATATTTACAGCAGAGGGGAAGAAGCCTAAAGAGCCAAGACAAAGAGTGGTTCGAGAGGTAGTTCGAGAAGTAGTACGGCGGATGCGTCAGAGCCTGATGCAGTACTCATGAAGAAGCAGACGGGTGTGTCTGTGATGTTTGTATTGACATCTAAGCATCTGTATTTTAGCTTAGTATGCAATCAAGCAGGGGGAGAAGTGGTGACGTTCTGGTCCAAGGAGTGCATATCTCGTGGGGAGAAGAGCATGGTGATGGACGTCCTGATGTAGATGGTGCATATCTCGTGGGGAGAAAATCATATCTATATATGAAGATGAAGATAGTGCAACTCTCGTGGGAGAGAAAGGCATATCTAATGTGGAGGTTTCCAGGTGAGGGAACATGGTTGTTGAACCAGAAGAAGGTTGTGCTTGGTTGGCACACAAAGCTAAAAGGGGAGATTTGAAGATGCAAGAAGAGCTTGCAGATGTCAATAGTCTTTCGTGACTAACTAGGCGACGAAGTCACTGATGCTGGAGGCATTAGTCGTTACTACATAAGGCATGCGGAGTGATGGGTTACCATGTGGATGCAAGGATATGCTGAGATGGAGAAGAATAAACTGAGGGTTTATGTCTTGACGTAGTCGTTGAAGTAGTTGCTGATGCAGTGTGTGTCAGAGAGTGAACCAGGAGGCATGCGGAGTGGTGGAGACCATGTGGATGCGAGATGCTGAGCTGGCGAGGGATAAACTTGAGGAGCAAGTTTATACCGTGGAGAAAAGGCAAGAGATAAACTTGGAGAACAAGTTTATGCCTTGAAGAATAAGTACATCCAAGAAAAGGAAAGTGTACTTATTAATATAGAAGTTGTCCATATATCCATGTTGCCTTGGAGACTAGGTTTCAGGAACGTGGAGATCACTATAAAAGAGCTATGGAGCCGTGGGTATTCCAATAAGACACTGGGAGCTATTGTTATAGAGGAAGGGTTGAAAATCCCTTAGGGTGTTTTTGGGTCGTGCTGAAGCAGTTGCTGAAGTACTGACGATGGAGAGACAAGTTTGGGTAGATTAGAAATTGTTCAGTAGCAGGCTGTTAGGTGTTAACAGGCTAGCGAGGCTGATTAAGCAGAACTTGTAATTGAGTGTACAAGGCGATTTCTAATAAAGCAATTGGTGTTTGCTTGTATCTATTTTGTCTCTTGGTTTACCTTCTGCATTACTTAATTGTGGTGTCATCTTTTCACTTACAATCACATTAAGAGGGATGCAGCTCTGGTAGAGTGATCTTGAGGAAGATCAAGAAGCGATCAAGTCTGGAGCTAGGACACAGAGTTGTCCGTAGCACAAAGGGGAAGGAGATCGAAGTGCGTCAGGAAGTGATGCGAGAGGATCTTTAGGAGGTTGATAGCGAAATCACTCCAAGACAGTAGCAACGAGTGCAGAGGGCACTCGGGGTGGTTGAGAAGAGGCTCAGTCAAGGAGACGACGCATGAAGGAAGCCTGGTCCTCAACAGAAGTGGGTCGAGAGATAACTCGATAGGTGCGTCAGATCGTGATGCAGTACTGGTAATCTATTCCGCTGCAGCAGAGGCTGTATCATGATTACGCATGGAGTAGCAGACGGGTTTGTCTGTAAGGCTTGACATCTAAGCATCTGTTTTAGCTTAGTATGCAATCAAAGCAGGGGAGAATGGTGACGTTCTGGTCCAAGGATGCATATCTCATGGGGGAGAAGAGCATAGTGATGGCGTCCTGAAGTAGATGATGCTTGT
This sequence comes from Raphanus sativus, assembly GCF_000801105.2. Lineage (NCBI taxonomy): Eukaryota > Viridiplantae > Streptophyta > Magnoliopsida > Brassicales > Brassicaceae > Raphanus > Raphanus sativus. The sequence goes on along the minus strand of NW_026617076.1, from coordinate 1,937 downwards.
CTCATTGGGGAGAAAAGCATGTTGTGGTGCACATCTTGTGGGGGAGAAGAGCACATTAAGAGTGGAAGTTTCCAGGTGGGGAACGTGGTTGTTGAACCAGAAGAAGGTTGTGCTTGATCGGCACACAAAGCTAAAAGGGGAGATTGTTGATGTAAAGATGTCCGCCTGAAGTAGTCGCTGACGTAAATTGCTGAAGCAGACGTCGTAGTGAGTGGTGAAGACCATGTGGAGTCGAGATGCTGAGCTGGAGTCGTGTAGACTTTGGAGAGCAAGGGAGTATCTTGAAGAAAAGGAAAAGAGGAATAAACTTGGGGAGCAAGTTTATACTTAAAGAAAGAGGAATAAGTGCTTTCCAAGAAAGGAAAGTTGCACTTATTGATATGGAAGATGTCCATATTGTGGTTCCTTGGAGACTAGGGTTTCAGGAACGTGGAGAAACTATATAAGATAGCTATGGGTCGTCTGTAGAGAGACAGAGACACATAGGCTGATCTTATAGAGAGAGAAGCGCTTGGAGTTTCTGGGTCGTGCTGAAGCGGCTGAAGTACTTGACGGTGGAGAGACATAAGCGGGTAGCTTAGGAATTGTTCAGTGACGTGTGTTGAGGGTGTAACACTAGACGTGTAAAGCTGATTAAGCAGAACTTGTAATAGGGTTATACAAGGCGATTCTAATAAAGCTATTGGTGTGTGCTTGTGTTTTTGTCTCTCTGATTTACCTTCTGCATTACTATGTTTTGTCGTCTTGCACTTACAAGTGGTATCAGAGCATAGTGATGGACGTCCTGAAGTAGATGATGTTGTCTCATGGGGGAGAAAAGCATGTTGTGGTGCACATCTCGTGGGGATGAAGAGCACATTAAGCGTGGAAGTTTCCAGGTGGGGAACGTAGTTGTTGAACCAGAAGAAGGTTGTGCTTGATCGGAACACAAAGCTAAAAGGGGAGATTTTTGATGTAAAGATGTCCGCCCTGAAGTAGTCGCTGACGTAGTTGCTGAAGCAGACGTTCGTAGTGAAGTGGTGAAGACCATGTTGGGAGCGAGATGCTGAGCTGGAGTCGTGTAGACTTGGAAAGTAAGGGAGTATCTTGAAGAAAAGGCAAAGAGGAATAAACTTAGGGGAGCAATTTATGACTTAAAAGAAGAGGAATAAGTGCATTTCAAGAAAAGGAAAGTTGCACTTATTGATATGGAAGATGTCCATATTGTGGTTCCTCGGAGACTAGGGTTCGGGAACGTGGAGTTAGTATAAGATAGCTATGTGGTCGTCTGTAGAAGAGACAGAGACACAAAGGCTGATCTTAGAGAGAGAGAGAAGCGCTTGGAAGTGTTCTCGTCGTGCTGAAGCAGGGCTGAAAGTACTTAACGGTGGAGGAGACATAAGCGGGTAGCTTAGGAATTGTTCAGTGGCGTGTGTTAGGTGTAACACTAGACGTGTAAAGCTGATTAAGCAGAACTTGTAATAGGGTTTACAAGGCGATTCTAATAAAGCTATTGTGTGTGCTTGTGTATTTTGTCTCTCTAATTTACTTTCTGCATTACTTATTGTGGGTGTCATCTTTGCACTTACAAGTGGTATTAGAGCGGGTCACCTAAGTTACTGGTGTGATCCTGAAGTGAAGATGTACCATGATTGTTTGATGCAGAAGACAATCATGTTGGATGATGGGCTGGTGGTATGGTCAATTGGAGGGCGCCCATGAAGCTGTTGGTTTGAGGAATCAAAGAGCGTGCGTGGGATAGCTGTGAAGACTGGGTGGGAGGAGCCTACCATATTTACAGCAGAGGGGAAGAAGCCTAAAGAGCCAAGACAAAGAGTGGTTCGAGAGGTGAGTTCGAGAAGTAGTACGGCGGAATGCGTCAGAGCCTGATGCAGTACTCATGAAGAAGCAGACGGGTGTGTCTGTGATGTTTGTATTGACATCTAAGCATCTATATT
>NW_026617075.1:0-19493 GCF_000801105.2 Raphanus sativus | reverse complement strand
TGGTGAGTTGCCTACGTACCTCTTTCGAGGATCAAGCCATCTCGTAGTTCTGTTGTCCACGTTTACGATCTAGTGGTAGTATTTCTTGAGATGCATCGCATTCCAAGTTCTCGGGATTTTTACGTCTTGCATGTTCGCGATTTGATACGAACCTGGTCGGACGACTTTTATGATTTGTATGGTCCTTCCCAGTTTGCTCCAGTTTTCCTGCGTTTCGTTCGGTCAGTGTTTTGGAAGACTTTTCGCAAGACCAGATCACCCTCTTTGAATCTTCGATGACGCACGTTTGCGTTGTAGTATTTTGCGGCGGCCTGCTGGTAATTTTGAATTCGGATGAGGGCTTGGTCGCGACGTTCGTTGACGAGGTCAAGATTATCCAGCAGCATGGCATTGTTCAGGTCTTCCCGTTGGGGAAGAAATCTCCCCCGTACGCCGGGGAATTCTACTTCGCGCCGGAATCATGCATTCTGCTCCGTAAACGAGAGCGAACGGAGTTTCCCCATTGCTCGTCTTGGAGTGGTTCGATGAGACCAAAGGACCCCTTCGAGTTCTTCTGCCCATCGTCCCTTTTGGCTTCACAGCGTTTCTTCAATCCGTCTAGGACGGTTTTGTTATGGTTTTAGCTTGTCCGTGCACTGCGGGTATCTGGGAGTAGACTTGTTAAGTCGTATTTTCCATTTTTCGCAGAATGCCTCGAATCGAGTGGAAATAAATTGAGACCCGTTGTCCGTTACGATTTCGTATGGGACACCGTGTCTGGTTATGATGTTTTTCCAGACGAAGTTCCGACCTGCACGTCTTTGATACTTGCGTAGGATTCTGCTTCCACCCATTCGAAAAGAAAATCTGTGAGGACCAGCAGGAAACTTTTTGTTTGATTTGCAGTGGTTCGACGATGTCCATCGACCATCGCAATGAAAGGGTACGGAGACGAGATAGAGAGAGGATTTCAGCGGGCTGATGAATTGTCGGGGCGTGCCGCTGAAACTTCTCGCATTTCCGAGCGAACTTCTCGCAATCCTTTATCATAGTTGGCCAGTAGAATCCGTGGCGGTTTTATTTTTGTTGCGAGTGACATTCCGCCGGAGTGGTTTCCGCACGATCCGGAATGAACCTCTTCCATGATTTTTCTCGCCTTTTTTCCTTTCCGCGCAAGTCATGAGAGGTCCGGAGAATCGCCATTTGTAGATTTCGCCTCCACGGTTACGTATCGTGCTGCCTGGATTTTTATTTTCCGGGCAGCCCATTTCTCCGCGGGTAGGGTGCCATCTACGATGTAGGCTTTGATAGGTCTAGACAGGGAGTGTCGCAACCATAGTCTGTTTGGTCTGCGTCGTCTTCCGGTTGATCTTCGTTTTCTTCCGCGCCTTCGATCTGTTTCTGATCAGGTTGGCGATTACCGGCGGTCCGATGCTTGGATGTTCTATGAATTCGACGGGAATTATTCTCTTAAGCCCTGGATCCGAGCTTGAGGCGAGAGCGGCAAAGCGTCAGCTTGGACGTTTTCCGAGCGTGGAATCCTGGTTAGCGCAAATTGCTGAAGTCGTGGGCCAAGTCTTGGACGACCTTCAGATATGCGTTCATCCTTTCATCCCTTGCTTCGTATTCTCCGCTGAACTAGTTTACGACTAACTGAGAGTCGCAGTAAGCGTGAATTTTTCGAATCTTCAGCCCCTGGGCCAGTCGCAGGCCCGCAATTAGCGCCTCATATTCTTCTTCGTTGTTCGATGCACGAAAGTCCAAGCGGAATGATTGCTCGAGGATTTCTCCTGTCGGCGAAGTAAGTCGGATCCCGATTCCAGATCCTTGCTTGGTCGAAGATCCATCAACATGGAGATCCCATGTTGACCCAGGATCCTCGTTAGTTAAGTCCGTCGTGGGTAATTCTACCAAGAAATCCGCGAGTACCTGCGATTTCGTGCAGGTTTTTTGGACGATATTCGATATCGTACTCGCTTAGTTCAATCGCCCACTTCGCGAGTCTACCAGACTGACTTGGACTGTGTAGAATCGTCCGTAACGGAAAAGTGGTAAGTACCACAATGGTATGAGATTTGAAATACGGCCTAAGTTTTCTTGCTGAAGTTATGACAGCGAGTGCCATTTTTCCATTAGCGGATACCGAGTTTCGGCATCTAGTAATGTTTTACTAATGTAGAAGACCGGTTTCTGTTCTCGGAATTCTTCTTGAATCAGGACGCCACTGACTGCTGACGCGGATACTGCGATGTAAGAGGAACAAAGGCTCTCCGACTACGGGTTTGCGAGGATAGGAGGGGTGGCCAGATACTGCTTCAGCTGTTGGAAAGCTTTCTCGCAATCCTCTGACCACTCGAACTTTTTGTTCCCCTTTAAGGTTTCGTAGAAAGGGAGACACTTATCCGTGGAGCGCGAGATGAATCGGTTTAAGGCCGCGACTCGTCCGGTCAGCCTCTGGACTTCCCGCTAGGTTCTCGGGGAGGCCATTTCTATCAGTGCGTTGATTTGTTTCGGATTAGCCTCTATTCCGCGGAATGTTACGAGGTAACCGAGGAATTCACCCGACGCCACGGCGAATCTGCATTTTGCTGGATTGAGTTTCATGTTGTGCTGGTTCAATCTCTCAAAGCATTCCTCCAGGTGGACTACGTGGTCGCGTTCGTCAAGAGATTTTACCAACATATCGTCGATATACACCTCCATGGTTTTTCCGAGTTGCTCGGCAAACATCCGATTGACGAGTCGCTGATACGTGGCGCCGGCGTTTTTAAGACCGGAAGGCATTACTTTGTAGCAATAGGTTCCTCGGTCGGTAATGAATGCTGTCTTCTCGCGGTCTTCGGGATTCATCATGATTTGATTGTAACCGGAGAACGCGTCCATGAACGATAGGAGTTTGTTTCCTGCGGTTGCCTCGACCAGACGGTCGATGTGCGGAAGCGGAAAACAATCCTTTGGGCACGCTTTGTTGAGATTGGTAAAGTCGACGCACACTCGCCACTTCCCGTTCTTCTTCTTGACGACGACGGGATTGGCGAGCCAGTCGGGATATCTTACTTCTGTTATTGACCCAACTTTGAGGAGTCTTTCGACTTCCTCATTAACCGCAGTCGCCCGTTCGGGGCCTAGCTTTCGCCTCTTTTGTTTTACGGGTTTATGAGTTGGATCGATGTTGAGTTCGTGACATGTTATGTTAATGTCGATTCCCGGCATATCTTCCGCAGCCCAAGCAAACGTGTTAAGGTTCTTCTTGAGACTTGCGATGAGTTCTGCTTTCAACGGATCGCGGAGATTGGCTCCAATCTCCACGCACCGCTCTGGGTTAGTCTCGTCGAGGCAGACCGAAATTATCGGTTCGCAAGTGGGCTCACGTTTCCCTTCGAGGACCTCAGCTCTTTGCGATTGCCAGAAGATTTCTGGAGGGTCCTGCGATGCTGGTTCGTGGGTTGCTTGCTTTTTTGGTTTAATTTCGGGCTCGGAGTTTTTCCGTTTTAACCCAGTGGCCAAGAAGACATGCGGCGCTTTACGATTTCCTTGTATTGTTTCCACTCCGGAGAGGGTCGGAAATTTGAGGCACAGATGGAAAGTCGAGGGGATCGCTCGCATGGAATTTAACCACGGAGTCCCGACGATCGCGTTATATGCTGCTGGACCGTCGACTACCAAAAATTCCACCGTTTTGTGACGCTCCCGGCTCTGACCGAGAGATCGACCGAGCCGAGGGTCATCGTGATGTTTCCTGAGAGTCCGATTATCGGATTGGGATCGTCCGTGATAGCGTTTAGGTTGATTCCCATCCTCTCGAGGGTGTTTTTATATATATATTTTGTCGAGCATCCGGTGTCGACCAATATTCGCTACGTCGATGTCCTGGATCGTTAGTCTGATAACGAGGAGTTCGTCGTGAGGTTTGGCTTGACCAGCCGTTGCTCTATCCCCGAATGACACGATGTTGCGGACAGGTGATGTGGCCATGCTGTTGTTATCAATCGTAGGTTTTGAGTAAAAGAAGTCGACCCCCCCTCCTTCTAGCGCCAAACTGTGGGAACCGAAATTCGCACTGCGATTTTTAGTTAAGTAAATCGAAGGAAAACTAAGTAAACCTAGTTTCCCTGAAGGCTCGGATTCTCTGCGATAACCAAACGAAATTGATAAAGCAACGTAGCGGAAAAATTGCACTAAGGCATTTTTTATTGAATAGATGGTACAATAAAGGAGACAAAACGTTCTAAGCTTCGCTCCGCTAGTCTAACTCCTAAGTCCTAAGCTAGCAGGAATTCTCTAAGTCCCTAAGTTTCAGATTTGCTCTCTCTCTGAGATTTTTTGCTCTGCCTTTCTTCCTCTCCCAAAGCTCCTTTTATATCCCTCTTATGACGGTCTATTCTCCTTCTGGGCCGCAAGGCGGGCTTCTTTCCATTTTCGTCGGCTTTCATCGGGAAACTTGACATTATCTTTCCAGAAATTTAGCATTTATCTTGTTATGCAAAGATGAACGTAAATCGTCGTATCTATCTCAGATAATCGTAAACGGACTATCCGATCGTGTTTGGTCCCTTTCGGGCCGTTTCCAGGACTTCCGTGGTTTTCTACGATTTCTTCGGAAGTTCTTCATTCTTTCGTAGAGTTGAGACGAGTGGTGTCTTAAGATAACCATCGCTGTTTCGTACGAAGAATTTAAGATCTTCCTTCCTGTCGATATCTTACGAGTTTCCGAAGTTTTCCCGACGGTCCTAGATTGGAGTAAGAAGCGGAGTCTCGTACGCGGAATCTCAATGATTCGTCCTGCGAGGACTTGGGAAAAGACTCGAAGTACAGACTTCTGACGGCCGGGGCTTAAAACTTATGCACGGAAGCTTGTCATCCGCCGACCCGAGCCAGCACGGGGCTAGCCGCCCGGCGGCCACGGCCAGCACGGGCGCTAGCCGCCGACGGCCACGGCCAGCACGGGGCTAGCCGCCCGGCGGCCACGGCCAGCACGGGCGCTAGCCGCCGGCGGCCACGGCCAGCACGGGGCTAGCCGCCCGGCGGCCACAGCCAGCACGGGCGCTAGCCGCCGGCGGCCACGGCCAGCACGGGGCTAGCCGCCCGGCGGCCACGGCCAGCACGGGCGCTAGCCGCCGGCGGCCACGGCCAGCACGGGGCTAGCCGCCCGGCGGCCACGGCCAGCACTGGTGCTAGCCGCCGGCGGCCACGGCCAGCGCGGGGAAGCACATGCGCTAGCCGCCGGCGGTCACGGTCAGCACGGGGGCTAGCCGCCCGGCGGCTACGGACCAACATGTGCGTCTTGTCGAGGGCTTCGATTTGATATGTTGATCGTTTTCTGGGTCCTCACGGTTTGGGAGAACGGGCTCTTTGAAGTTTCAAGGCGGATTCTTTGTCGTCCGACCTATCCAAACTTAGATCGCTTCTCGTTCCTTCCTTACACTTTCGTATGACAAATAGACTTAGCCGTTGATTTCGAGATAACCGTTTTTGATCCCAACATGGTACAATCCATTTGATGAGTATCACAACTTAGCAAATATAGTTTGGGGCTAATCCCACAAACCTATTTAAACCCTAGATCTAACAAGTAGACTACTCAGACATAGATAAGCAATTCATGACAATAGATAGATGAAATAATTGCATAGATAGAACAAAGTAGAAATACAAAAGGAGTTGAGAAATCTCTCCAATCTCTCTCAAACAAATAAAACTCTAGTCTCTCTCTCACACTCTCTGCTTTTGAGGGTTGTTAAAAAGCTTCAAGCTTCAAGGTCTCAAACTTTTTCATCAAAAACACTTAGCAGGAGTATTTAAGCATTTCCATTAGGTTAAAAACTCGTCAGGGGAAATCTTGTAATTTGGTGAAGTCTTGGTGAAGTAGTCGGCTAAACCATTTCGTCCTCGATATCGATCGACAACACTGAACGTGTATCGATCGATTATAATCTTCTAGTACGCGGATCTTCTCAGCTACATCGATCGACAACTCGGGATGAATATCGATCGATTATAATCGCAATGTTGACTTCCGACTTAGTCTTGAATGGTCAACTCGGGTGTATCATCTCTTGTACTCCAAAATGCTCCAAAAACATCACTTTCTCACAAAATGCTCCTGAACCTGAAAACATACCTAACAGGCTAGAAAACAGATTAAATATATAATAAAATACTAGTATACCATGGTTAAAAACGGGTAAAATCCATGGTATATCAGGTACCCTGCCATGGAAAAACTAGCGCTAGCGGTCGTAACAGCTGCCAGGAAATTACGACCCTACTTCCAATCGTAATGACTTCACAACCATTACGAATGATATTGCACAGTCCCAGCCAGTCGGGACAATTGGCTAAATGGGCCATAGAGCTCAGTGAAAACGACATCGAGTACAGACCTCGAGCAGTAGCAAAGGCTCAGGTCCTGGCCGATTTTATCATTGAGCTAGCATCTGAGCAATTAGACTCGGAAATGGAAGCTCCGAAGTGGAGCATGTATGTCGACGGAGCCTCGTCAAAACAAGGCTCCGGTGTCGGCTAAGGCTGACTTCTTCAGCTGGAGAAACCATCGAGCAGTCCTATAGGCTCGGATTCAGCGCCTCAAACAATGAGGCTGAATATGAAGCACTAATTGCAGGTTTGAAACTTGCCCTAAGCCTCGGAATTCGAGAGCTAAACGCTTACAGTGATTCACAGTTAGTAGCTAGCCAGGTTCATGGAGAGTATGAAACAAGGGACGAAAGAATGGGGCATATCTCGAAGTCATCCAGAACCTCACCAGGCAGTTCGACAAGTTAGAGCTAACAAGGATCCCACGAGGAGAGAACTCCTCAGCAGACGCGTTGGCTGCTTTAGCCTCCACATCAGACCCCCTCATAAAACGGATCATACCCGTAGAAGGAATCGAAAAGCCAAGTATCGTTATAGATACTAAGCTGAGACAGACAGCAAGCCAAAAGATCAAACCGAAAGTAACTACCCTGAAACGGTAGCTACCCAAGTTCTCACAACTTTCTAGTTCCCAAAAGCCAAAATACGTAGCTTTAAAAAGCATACCTCCGGGAACACGATCCAAAACACGGAGAACAACGATGAAGGTATTCCCCGAAATTCAGACTCCCAGTAGCTAAATCCTACGAATACCTCCGGGGGCACCATCCAGACCTCGGACCCACTTGTCTGCAGAGTCAAACTAGAAGTCGCTCAGCTCTCAAAAATTCATCTGGGGGCACCATCCAGACCCCGGAGAATAACGAGGAAATCGAAGATATTCCTCAGATATCAGACTCCCTGGAGCCTAATCCTACGAATATCTCCGGGGGCACCACGACACCAGGTCTCGAACAGGAACCTCCCTCGTCTCTTCATAACAAAGTTGCAGGAGAGAGGACTGGAGAATACCAATCATGCAATACATCCTGGAGGGAAAGACTCCACCCAATAAATGGAGGCTAGAAAACTCAAAGCATGAGCGCGAGATACTGCATAATTAATTCCGTCCTCCACAAACGAAGCGTTTGCGGACCTTACCTAAAATGCGTCCATGGCCTTGTTGCCATGAACCTCATGAAGGAAATGCACGACGGCTCCTGCGGGAACCACTCTGGAGGCAGAGCTCTAGCTATCCGAATGAAAAGACAGGGCTATTTCTGGCCTACCATTATTGCAGACTGTGAGGTCTACTCTTCCTCATGCGACAAATGCCAGAGGTATGCACCGATTATAAACCAACCTGCGGAAAAGCTATCCAACATATCTGCTTCTTACCCTTTTATGAGGTGGTCCATGGACATCGTAGGACCACTACTAGCGTCAGGAAGTGGAAAGAAGAAGCTAACGCTTCCTCTTAGTCCTAACAGACTACTTCACGAAATGGATTGAGGCTGAAGCTTTCCAACAGGTAACCAGATTCGAGGCTCGAACGATTTGTGTGGAAAGACATCGTGTGTATACTTCAGAAAAAGTTACCTGAAGTATTATGGGCATGTCGAACCACCCCACGAAAGGCTACAGAGGAAACCCCTTTCTCCTTAGCCTACGGGATGGAAGCTGTCGTCCCAGCCGAAACCATTGCTGGTAGCCTCCGCCGGGAACTCTGTACGTCCGATCCTGCAGCTAATGACCAGCTCCTGACGGACAGCCTCGATCTAATCGAGGAAAGACGAGACCGAGCCCGGCTTCGCATTCAAAACTATCAGCAAGCAATGGCACGACATTACAACTCCAAACTCAGGCCCCGACAGTTCGCTGTAGGTGACCTAGTACTTAGGAAAGTTTTTGAAGGAACCAAGGTAGCCGGATGCTGGGAAGTTAGGAACCAATTGGGAAGGTCCCTTACCGGATTATCCACGTGGTACGACCTGGCGTCTAAAAACTCCAGAAGGTGCGAACCGCGGTACCTGAAATCAGATCGTGGAACGCCACGAATCTCAAGAGATACTATCATTAGGTACCTAAATCTCCTGAACTACGTTAGGCTTGATCCCTTGACTGGGTACGTAGGCAACTCCGTCATGAGTGCAGCCCCAACCTCATTTCAACACTCTGTTCACTATGATCAACGGGGGCATATGTCTGATTAAAATCACATAGTCCAAACAGGCGATTGTATGATTATTATGATACCATGTATTATATTATCAATAAAGCAATTATGTCGACTCTTTAAACAATTCAGGTCCCTACAAACACGGGCCTAAGGTCTTAGAACCCTTCGGATCAACTCAGGTCTCTAAGAACCTGAACTTAAGGTCTTAAAAACCTTAATAATCTCGAAGGTCTTAAAATCCGTCAAGCGAAATTAAATTTGATAAACCTAAACCTAAGGTCTTAAAAATCCTTAGAAACCACCAAGGTCTTAAAATCCTTCAAAGCAAGTCAGGTCTCCACGGACCTAAACCTAAGGTCCCGAAATCCTTAGAAACCACCAAGGTCTTAAAATCCTTCAAACAAAGTCAGGTATCCACGGACCTAAACCTAAGGTCTTGAAATCCTTAACAAAATACAAAGGTCTTAAAATCCTTATCAAATCTCCAAAGGTCTTAAAATCCTACACAAGTTTCAATGGGTCTTAAAATCCCATAAATTAACTCAGGTTCCCATGAACCATTCTCAAAAGTCTTCTAGACTTATCATAAAATCCGAGATCAGTTTCATGAACTCCTCTTAGGAACCAAATACAATCCAAGTCTTCTAGACTTATCATAAAAATCCGAGATCTAATTCTGAGGATTCACTAAACCTCTTAGTTAGTAACCGCAATACATTGCTTATCAAAACCCTTAACGAAGTTCGAATTCATCCAAAAAACGACTAAGTCAAGTCAAAAAGATTTGAAACGAAAATAAAAACCAAGTCTTAGATAAAAATGGTTTAAAAGCCTCTCCAGGCTACCAAGGGTTTCGAAGACACAAAAACAAGTTAAGGTTTAAAAACCTCCTCAGGTTATAGATCTGATACATAACGAAATAAAAGCCCATTGGGCAGAAATCCTAAAACACACGAAAGAGCCTCAGCTCTTAAACTTCCTTATCACCTGAGCTCTTCTCAGCTCCCTTATCGACTGGATCATCTTCCTTGTCAGGAACTTCCTCTTCCATTTCCTTGTCGTCATCTCACGGGGTGGCTTCAACAGGGGCTGAGCAAGAACCCACCAAGCCTAAGTTAGAACCGTACTCTCCAGAAAAGGAGAGATTAAACATATTAATCTCGAAAGTACCTGAGCTCTCCGAGAGTTGAGGAAGAGGGAGCTTGCTGATCGAGAAGTCCGAGACTTGAGCCTTTTCGTACGCAGCAACTTCCTCCGGCATCATAGCCACCAAGCGATTGTACTCATCTTCAGCACTCTTGATCTCGTTTTCCAGCATGTCCTTCAGGAGCTTGGTATTAGCCTGAAGCTCTTGAGCATAAACCAGAAGATTGACTTCATCCTTCTTCTTGGAAAACTTCTCCTTGACAGAAACCAAGACCTGTTGTAAGCGTCAGCTACCTCCCTCTTTCCTCTCCTAACGGCTAGCTTGACCTCAGCTTCCTTGTTCTTCTGGTTGTCTTGAGATGAAGCAATCAGTTCCTTGACCTGGTACTCAGCTACCTTCCGAGCAGACTCCAACTCAGCGATCTTCCTACCCTTCACCTGGATATCCATCACTTGACTCTCAATCTTCCCTTGCTGAAGGTCGGCCTTGGAGCCAAGTCCTCTTGACCTCGGCTTGAAGTTCAGAGACTTGAACCCGAGCCTGATCGAGCTCCGTCTTGGTAGCCTTGACTAGCTCAGTAACCTGAGCTAATTCTTCAGCATTGGGGGCATTGTGCACAGTATCCTCAAACTTGAACTGAGCCCTGTTGATATCTCCAGCCAGCTACAAAAAATGAAAACAATGACTTAACGAACAATCTTCCAAAGAAGATTCAAGCTAAAAGACTAAAATAAAGACCATACCTGACCCATGTAATGGGCAATCTCAACGTACTCCTCTTGTTCGTGAGATTGGCGATCGAGGGGAGGGCACATCCGGTTCTCTTCATGTGCCTCATCAGTGTAGCCAAACCCCACGAGTCATCCAAGACTAATCCAGGCTTCGAGTGAGCAAAGTTCCAGCCGACGGTTCTCCTCTAGAAGAAGAGGAGGAAGACCTGGAAGGTCTGTCAATCTGGTCGGTTCCTGGACCTCTTGCTCCTCGGAGGCTCAAACTCGTGAGTTATCCTTCACCATTTGAGGATCAGCTTCTGTTTCCGGGACCTCGGAGTGAGGGACAACTTCCTGAACCCTGGACTCGGAGCGACTGGCATCTTTAACAGGAGCAGAGCCTCCATCATCAAGGACGTCCTTTACAGTGTTGAGGAAGGATCCTCCTTGATTCTTGTCGCTTCTTCGAGAGGAGCTGTGTCATGTCCCGAGTTCTAAGTAAGGCATCCGGATAGGCCATGGTGCGGGGAGATGGGCTGGCCAGGTTGAAAAGACCTAAAGGCAAGCGTATCATGGTCTGATCTAAGGGTTAAGTGCATCAGGAAGCTGAGACTTGACCAGAATAAGAAGGGAAGAAGGAAAAGGTAGCTGGACGAGTAATCCGGAAGCTGGACATGGTCCGGAAGGAGTTCCATCAGCTCGGTGAAGCTGGTGAGGAGCTCAAACAGTCTTGGGCAGCTCACAGGAGCTGGAGAGGAAGCTCACTCAGCTCAGGCAACTGTCACTCAGCTCAACTCAGCTGGACGGAGTGATGGAGCCTTGGCCGGTAAATGCGGACCGTGAATGATGGTCACGGACCGGATGCTGAGCAAGGATGACCGATGGGTCTAGCTTGCATGGGCAAGTGAGCTGAGCTTGTGGGCAACTAGCTGAGCTTAAGATCGATGAGAAGGAAGGAAGGAAGGGGCGGTTACATGCGGTTGGACGGTTTGGGACGGTTTTGGGGCGAAAAGGTGTCCGTTGGCCATTTGGCCAATCACAGCGTCCGGACGGTTCCAATCTTCTTCCCTATAAATAAACCCCTCCATTATCGACATTTCTCATCAGAAAGACAAGGGGAAACTCTGCCCAAATCTCTACAGAATCAAAGAGAGAAAAGAGAAACAAGACCGCAAAGGCAGTCCGTGTGGTACCAAGGGGATTCCGGTGAGTTCTAAGCCGTGGGCAAGTGAACCGTGATCGAGAATGGATACCAGAGGAAAGGAGAAGGCAACCGAGAAGAGTGTGGGGGCTTCCGAACACACGCCTAAGGTACTGGATGCAAACCAAGTACAAACCGCCGGTAATCATCCATCCGGATGGTTCGGCCGTTTGATCCATGAGTGGATGGTTGCATCTATTGTTCTTATTTTGTCATTACATCTCTTCTCTAATATATTCTGAAGTTATTTATGAGTATAAACTCACGATCACGCCACCAAGGCTCGGTTAGATCAGAGTAATCTCTCCATGGCCTTGGTTGAGCATGTGTGAACCGATCTCATGCTTCCAGTGGGAGTTATTGGGATTTGGCGATTGATATCTCTTAGTGGGGATTTATAATGAATTATCAAAGTGATAGAATAATTTTATATGATTGATTTCGAGATGGTACCATGAAACCGGTCAGGTGGTTCACGGCCAAGATCAATATGATCAAGGCCGGTTCTGGGGAATCCGCTTGGACCATTCTCTTAATCATGATTTATCATGAATTATCATGTGTTAATATGAGTTTTTGAATGAGTAAATCAATGGGTCACAAATCGGCCAGAATATGGACTAAGTGTCCAAACCATGCTTAGGTTGTATATTGCTAGGATATCGGTTATGATTCTTATGCAGATGTGTTGTGGGTTTTGATTTCAGGTCCTGACAGGGATCGTGGTAAGGCTAAGGAGCCATGAAGACCTTGGCCGTGTGGGATGTGTGATGTAGTCTTATTGTAAACATTTGGATTTAACATAGCCTATTGTGCAACTTGTGTGGATTGAATACTTTGTATGGATCTCATTTGACTTATCTATATAAGTAATGTTTGCCTTAAGCTTCCGCATTGATTTTATACTTGCATGAACCTCAAATGATTGAAAAATGACTAAGTAAAGATTGGACCATAACCGGCTGAATTACACTTAGATGTTTAGGTAAGGCCGCGGACTGGTTGGATCATGGGATCCAGGTTTGGGTCTTACAAGTTGGTATCAGAGCATGCTTGATTCTAGGCTGTGGTTAGGGCAGGTCATCACACATCCGGCTGGGTCTCATGGCAGGTTTTGGGTTCTGGTTAACATAATATTGCTTGAGGTTTGCAAATAAAAATGTTAATCTAACCTTTTGCCTTGTGTTTGTCTTTGATGTCCTAAGGGAACTAAGAAGAGGTCTCGGAAGACTAAGGATGGGACAGGGGCGTCCGCAGCTGGAGATGCCTCAGCGCCTAATCCATCAGTGTTGCTGTCAGTTCCACCTACTGGTCAGACCAGTGAGGCCATCCTGACTGAAACTCAAGTGAACCAGACTGAGGTTCAGCTGGGTGGAGAGAATAGGCAGTTGGACGAGACCGGGCAACCACTAAATGCGCCTGGAAACCAGCTAGGAGCAGGAAGTGGGCAGCAAGAGAATGATCAGGAAGGTGAAGCTGAGTCCTCAGAGACTGGTAACCGGGCTAATCCAAACATCCAAGGAGATGGGAGGATTGGACCGGAGGAACCAATGGCTGAACCAACCATGAAGCAGATACTTGATGCAATCAAGTTAATGGGAAGTCAGATGCTGGCTATGACCCAAGTGTTCACACCAGTTGTGAATTCATCTATGGGTCAAACTACTCAAGCGCCAATGGTAGCTCCTGGTGTTGGTGTGACTGGTGGATATGTGGCGCCTCTTGCTGAGGTTATTGAGTTAGATCCACCAGTTGGAACAACCAAGAAGGTTGATTATCTGAAGGTGCTTGAGCATATCACCCGTTTGGGAACCAAACACTTTGCTGGAAGTGCTGATCCCATGGAGGCAGATGAGTGGAGGGACCGACTGGCTAGGAACTTCAGGTCTACAAGGTGCCCTGAGGAGTACCAAAGAGACATAGCAGTGCACTTCCTGGAGGGAGATGCACACAACTGGTGGCTGTCCTTAGACAAGCGCACCAATGGTTCCATTGTGAAGTTCTCTGACTTTGAGGTTGAGTTCAACCACAAGTACTTTCCAGCAGAAGCATGGGACCGTTTGGAAGCTAAGTTCTTGGACTTGGTCCAGGGCAAACGGTCAGTAAGGGAGTACGAGGAAGAGTTCAACCGGCTCAGGAGATATGTGGGTAAGGAACTTGAGGATGAGAAGGTTCAGGTCCGCAGGTTCATAAGGGGCTTGAGACCTGAGCTTAAGACTTATTGCTCAGTCCGTACCTTCAACACAGTCTCTGAGTTGGTGGAAAGGATGGCAATGCTGGAAACCAATCTGGCTGAGGAGAACAAGCACAAGCTCAAGAGTGTGGTGGTGTCTTCCGGTCAGAGTGGTGACAAGAAGAGAAAGAGGGATGCGGCTGAAGGGGGTAAAACCTCAAGTGGTAGGCCAGAGTGTCCCAAGTGTGGCAAACATCATGGAGGAGAGTGCTGGAAGGCAATGGGAGCATGTACCCGTTGTGGCAAGATGGATCACTCAGCTCGGGATTGTCCTGGTCCGGATAGGAACCGTGGGCAAGGCTCGACCAGTGAGGCCAGAACTTGTCACCAATGTGGTAAGAAAGGCCATTTCCGTGTGGATTGTCCCCAGTTGCAGACTGGACAAGGCAAGGGCCGTACGGAGAGCAACCGGCCAGACAACAAACAAGGCCAAACTTCAGCACCTCGTGTCTATGAGCTTTCAAGGGATGCGGATGAGTCCGGACCCTTCAAGGCGATCACTGGTATAATTCTAAAACCCATTCTTCTTAAATTTTTAAATTTATTAGAATGGCATGGTATGGAATCTAGGATGGACTAGATACTTAGTTAAGGTCTTATGTAGGGACCTTATGTATTGGTGGTGTGGAAACACATGTATTATTTGATACTGGAGCTACACATAGTTTTGTGAGTCCAGATATGATTGGAAAAGGTATGTTCCAAATGGGAACTAGGGATGATCTTGGCTTGGTGAGTGCAGCCGGTGGGCAAATGATGCACCCACTAGGTCTAGTCAAAGACATCCCAGTAATGATCCATAGTAAGGCAATGCCGGTGGATCTGATTGTGGTCCGCCTTAAGAATCACGAGGTGATCCTAGGTATGGACTGGCTTGGCAAGAATCGGGCCACCTTAGACTGTCATCGAGGAAGGGTGCAGTTTGAGAGTGGGTGTGGACCCCCGATCAAGTACCAAGGTATTAATCCGGCCTCTGGATGCTTAGTGTTATCAGCAGTCCGTGCGGCAAGGATGCTGGTACAAGGTTGTGAGGCTTATATAGCCACAATCACCACTAAGGAGGTCGTAGGGGATGGTGGCCCGGACGGGATACCGCTGGTCAGTGAGTTTGATGATGTGTTTAGGTCACTACAGGGCATTCCCCCTGATAGGTCTGACCCATTCATAATAGAACTGGAACCAGGGACGGCCCCAATGTCAAAGAGCCCATACCGCATGGCTCCAGCTGAGATGGCTGAGCTAAAGAAACAACTTGAAGAGTTGTTGGAAAAGGGGTTCATACGCCCAAGTGTATCACCCTGGGGTGCACCAGTCCTCTTTGTCAAAAAGAAGGATGGTAGCTTCAGGTTGTGCATAGACTATAGGGGGTTGAATAGGGTGACTATAAAGAATAAGTACCCATTGCCCCGGATTGATGAGTTGCTAGATCAACTAAAGGGAGCCAAATGGTTCTCCAAGATTGATTTGGCATCTGGTTATCATCAAATCCCCATTGCATCAGAAGATGTAAGGAAGACAGCTTTCCGGACTAGGTATGGCCACTATGAGTTTGTGGTTATGCCATTCGGATTGACTAATGCACCAGCAGCCTTCATGAAGATGATGAATGGAATTTTCAGGGAGTACTTAGATGAATTTGTAATCATCTTCATTGATGATATACTAGTTTACTCTAAGACCCGGGAAGACCATGAGAGGCATCTCAGGTTGGTGTTGGAAAGGTTGAGAGAACAACAATTGTTTGCCAAGCTAAGCAAGTGTAGCTTTTGGCAGAAGAGCATTGGCTTCCTAGGACATGTGGTGTCTGAGGAAGGAGTGTCTGTTGATCCGGAGAAGATCAAGTGTATACAAGAGTGGCCAAGGCCAAAGAATGCTACAGAAGTAAGAAGCTTCTTGGGTTTGGCCGGATACTACAGGAAGTATGTCAAAGGGTTTGCAAGTGTGGCACAACCGATGACACAACTTACCGGAAAAGATGTCAAGTTCATTTGGTCAGAGGCTTGTGAAAAGAGCTTTGAAGCCTTGAAGAACATGCTGACCAGTGCACCAGTTTTGGTGTTACCTGAGGAGGACCAACCATATGTGGTGTACACGGATGCATCCATTACTGGATTAGGCTGTGTACTCACACAGCATGGGAAGGTCATAGCATATGCCTCTAGGCAACTCAGGAAGCATGAGGGCAACTACCCAACACACGACCTGGAGATGGCAGCAGTGGTGTTTGCCTTAAAGATATGGAGATCATATTTATATGGTGCCAAAGTTCAGATTCTCACAGACCACAAGAGCCTGAAGTACATTTTCACTCAACCTGAGTTGAATTTGAGACAAAGGCGGTGGATGGAGTTTGTGGCCGACTATGATTTGGACATTGCCTATCATCCAGGCAAGGCCAATCTAGTGGCAGATGCCTTAAGCAGGCGTAGGGCTGAGGTATCAGCTGAGAAAGAAGCAGAGATCCTGGAAGGGATGGTCCGGTCACTACATCTAGACACCATGGCAAGTGAGGATGAGCCTTTGGGTTTAGAGGCTGTGAACCAGGCCGATCTACTTACCAGAATACAACAAGCACAAAGCTTGGATGAGAACTTGCAAAAGGTTGCAAAGAATGACAAGACTGAGTATCAAGTCACAAGTAATGGTACCATTTTGGTACATGGGAGGGTTAGTGTACCTGGTGACCGGGGACTAAAGGAAGAGATTATGAGTCAAGCTCATAAGTCTAAGTTCTCAGTACACCCGGGACTAAACAAGATGTACAAAGACATCAAAAGGTATTACCATTGGATCAGAATGAAGGCTGACATTGCTGAGTGGGTGGCCAAGTGTCCCACTTGTCAATTAGTCAAGGCTGAACATCAGGTTCCAAGTGGTTTATTACAAAACCTTCCCATACCAGAATGGAAATGGGATCACATCACAATGGACTTTGTGACTGGATTTCCCACAACTAGAAACAAGAAAGATGCAGTATGGGTGGTTGTGGACCGCCTGACCAAATCTGCACACTTCTTGCCCATCAAGAAAGGTGATGGAGTGGATGAGATTGTGAAAATCTACATGGATCAGATTGTGAGGCTGCATGGAGTGCCGGCCAGTATAGTCTCAGACAGAGACCCTAGATTCACTTCTTATTTCTGGAGAGCCTTCCAAAAGGCCCTAGGAACAAGAGTGAACATGAGCACATCCTATCATCCTCAAACGGATGGTCAGTCAGAAAGGACCATCCAGACATTGGAAGATATGCTAAGGGCATGTGTATTAGATTGGGGTGACTCATGGGAGAAGCATTTACCACTGGTGGAGTTTGCATACAACAACAGCTTTCACACCAGCATTGGTATGTCTCCTTATGAAGCATTGTATGGACGACCTTGCAGGACACCTTTATGCTGGACCCAAGTGGGGGAACGCAGCATGATAGGTCCTGAGATTGTGGAAGAGACCACAGAAAAGATCAAATTGGTCAAGGAGAAGATGAAAGAAGCTCAAGACCGTCAAAAGAGTTATGCTGACAAAAGAAGGAAACATCTTGAGTTTGAGGTTGGTGATCTAATCTATCTCAAGATGATTACCTTCAAAGGTAGGGCAAGAGTTTCTGGAAGAAGGAAACTAGACCCAAGGTTCTTAGGTCCATTTAGGATACTTGAAAGAGTTGGGGCAGTGGCTTACAAACTGGATTTGCCATCTGAAATGGATGCTTACCACAATGTATTCCATGTGTCTCAACTAAGAAAGTGCCTAACGGATCAAGACATTGTCTTGCCTGAAATTCCAAAAGATCTTGGTAAGAACCTCACCTTAGAGACAAGGCCGGTTCGGATCATTGATCGAATGGAAAAGGCAATGAGAAAGAAGACAGTTCCTATGCTAAAGATTGTATGGGAATTCAATGGTAAAGACATTATCACTTGGGAAACAGAAGCAAGAATGAAGGCTGAGTATCCTGAGTGGTATAGTCAGTATGTGGTTGGTGTTATAAACTAAAGAGAATGTGGAGAGTGATTTGTGAGGAATGTTGTGTCTTTTCTCATTAGCCAACACCACATTATATAGTGGTTTGTACAAGGGTTTACAAATGCTTTACAAGGAAGTAAATCTATACATTGATTACATTGACTACATTGATGTCACACATGAAGACTTGGTCAAGGTGATGATAACGAGGTTGACTGAGTCTTCTCTTCTCGGACCGGTTTATAGATGAACCGATGTAGACCGGATGTAAACCTCCTTGCACTTCCTCTTGTACTTGTTGGACTTGTCTAGTACTTGGTTAAGTACTTGGTTATGGTCCATCCACACAATGGATATTATAACACTCCCCCTTGGATGCCATAACCATATGAGTTCATAATATGCTTAATGTTGCCTCATTAAAACCTTACTAGGAAAACCCATTGGGATAAAACCATAGTTAAGGAAAAAGAGTACAACACATACTACTCCCCCTCATTTGAACATCACTTGCTGAATAGATGTTCATGGATTCTTACTTGAACAATCTTGTATTGTTCGGACATATCATGTCTCTTAGAATCCTGATGGTACTTTAGAAAATGTACCTCTTTGATATCGACCACTTTAGTACTTTGGATAAATGTACTATTTTATACTCTGGTCGTTTGATTATGGTCCTTGACCAAATCACTCTTATATGCCTTTCCATAATATTGGTCAGCTAGTATTTTAGATCCTTTATATAATATGGATCATCATTATATCAAGTATGAGCTACTTAGCTCTTTAGGACTTATGGACATGCCTTTGGCTTTATGAGTATAATATTATTTGCCATAGACAACTTTATACATAGGTCATGTCTGTTAGATCATGATCCTTATATCCATAGTTTATCTATGATCGATCTAAGACATTTTGCAGTCTTAGTGTGCCGGCAATTCGTACACATATATAAATATGGACGATTGGACTGATCTAGGCCGGACACGGTCATGACATAGAATTGATCTAATTGATCCTCAAATTTATGTCTAATGACATCCATGATCTACAGCTTTATCATGGACCAAATCTTATAATATGGTCGGACCCGTTTGGTCGCATATGGACACATAATGCAGTCCCAAACCTTTTGTTCAAAAGATGAACTTTGATCTTACAGCTTATCTTATGATAGCTTATTCATTCATTCCACAGCTTGGTTGGTTCATGCTGATAATTTTGACCAACCATAAGTATTACCAAAATTTGGCTAATTTGTGGTGATGGTCTATAACCTTTCTAAGGTTTAATGAATAACCATTTAACCTATCTTAGGCTGGTTAGTATAACACAAGGATTTTAAAATTCCTCTATGGACTGATTTGAATTGTTCTTATAGAACCTTTTTATTTGCTTACATGTAGCAATTTAATTCAGTCCATGGACAGCTTTAGGAAAATGCTGTTCATGAGAACTTCTTTTCTCATCTTATGATTCTGAGCTCAGTATATTTTGGTAAACCTTTTAGGTACCAATATTATTATCATCCAGTGAGTCATATATAACATACTACATCTTTTGAATTTCTTCCAGACATTATATGCAGTGACATATGTAGTATTATCCACCACTTTGGATTATATAGACCTCCTTTGGTCTGTCTCACGATTTTATCCTTCTTTCAGGATTCATCTATTCACTGGGCATCATATGGCGTTTACATATTCATGGCCAATTCAATA